>NC_089762.1:1952475-2049975 GCF_040412425.1 Macrobrachium rosenbergii
GCAGAGGAAAGATGACATGTAAAATTATGCAACTTTTCACAAAGATTTTATTCATATTTTACTCATTTCTCATTCTTCATCTTTTACCGCAGTGATTCCCCAGATATGTCGTAGTTTCAACATTTATCACAAAATAACCACATCTCTCCAGACAGCTCAAACACAAATGAGTTTCAAAACTATATAAAAGGGGAGCCTGCTTTTACAAACCAGCTCAGAAGCACATTTTCAGACTGAGACTTCATGAAAGATCTCCATTACTACTGTGTCGTGCTTCTTTGGGCCAACAGCTAGAATTTTAGTGTAAATTGCACGTCCAAATGAAACAAACTTTCTAATATCACTTTAAAAAAATGAGATGAGAACTTCACCATTACCTTCGTCCTCAAGTTCACCAGTTACATAAGTATCTAGGAAGTAACACCTAAAGAAGAGCAGAAATTTTGTGAGAAAATTTAGAGAGGGTAAAAGCAAACATCGACAGGAAGTTACTTTTAAAGGGGTTGAAACTTTACAAATGGAGATTAGGTGTTATTTGAAGATAGAGTTGAAGATAACATTTCTCCATATTCTGGCACTACGACAACGAGTTAATGGGACGAAAAGTCAATAGAAAAAAGAAGCCAGTCTACCATGGAATGCTTCATTGGGCAGCTGATGTGAAAAACAGCATAATCATCACATTCTCTAGTACCACTCTGATTTACGAATTATTTCACATATCGCTGTAGTTCCTTTGAATTTTAAAAAGCAAATAAGTTCTCAAGTTCAAAGCCATGACAACAACATGCAACTCCCAAGAAACATCTGAACTTTCGAGGACGGCTTGTTCCACCTCTGGCTTAGAAATACAAGCAAAAATTTACCTCAGACTTCAGATCTCCACTTCAACTCTTACCTGCAGCATTACGGCATAAAACATTTCTAAACAGGCAGACATTCTACGGAAACTACTTTATCACTGTTACCTAAGTCATCTACATAAATTTACTATTCAGAATGCCGCTGACAATGACAAAAGCTGCAATAGGTGGCATTTACTTAGTTATAATTGGCAAACATATCTGAATAAGTGCATTCATGTTGAATAATCAATTACAAGTACTCTACGGCGTCATTAAACTACAAGAATGATAAAAAGCAACACATAGGGCACATAAAAAACACAAAAAAATTTAGGAACAAAACATTCTTGGAAAACTGTAACATGCAGCAGTACATGCACTCTCTTCCCCTTCGTTTATCATAAACACAAATGTATGTACGTACATCACCTGTTTTATACCATTTATTTGCACAAAGGGAACAGAAAAGGAATAGAAAAAACTGTGGAAGCATTACATTTACAACTTATATATCATGGCCAAGATTTAAAAAAAATGTATACTTTATACTTCGTAAAACACGGAAAGAGATAAAAACAAGATTTCAAATTATTGAGAAGTTTATGACCTAATTGAGATAGACACTGAGGTGCGTGTATGGAATTCATTAACAAAGAAAAAGGATACTGCCTTTTAAAAGATTGGCAACACAGAGATCGACTGACTGTGCAATGAACATGATAGCACGAGGGAAGCATCAGCTGGTTTGAGACCAGGTGATATTTATTACCTTCCTGAAAGTCGACCGCCAATAATAAGAATTGAATTAAGGTCATTACAGTAGCAGAATATGAAGAATAAAACATCCCTTGAAAATCTGTCTAGAGTAACACAGGATAAGAGAAATTTTTCCTCGACATCTGACCTACAGTAAATAAAGCTGGGGCAAACCCCTCCCTTGAGACCTGATCTTGAGTAGAAATGAGGATACAAAATTGCACAGAGACCAAACCTCAAGTAGCAAGGAATAAAGGGAAATTTCCTATTAGAACAAACCTAGAGTAACAATGTATACAGTAAAAAATCTCAGGTACCCATCTCGTTGAAGCACACGATAAAGGCAATAACTCCCAAACACTTGACCAAGAATAGCAGACGATCATGAAAACACTTCCCTGAAGACAGACCTTACATATAACATGAGGATAAACCAACCTCCATAAGACCTGATCAGTAGCTGCAAAAGAAAATGGGGATAAAAAACCTTCTTGAGACCTAAAATATAGCAGCAAAAAAAAAAAAAAAAAAAAAAAAAATCTTAAGGCCTGATCAACAGTAGAAAAAGATGAAGTACTTCGAAAGTCCAGGTCAAGTAAAATCAAAGATAACGAAAATGTCTCACTGAGAATCAACCCTATGACTGAACTACAGTATAAGAAGGTGTTGGGGAAAAACTCCACGAGACCTAACCAAATGTATCAAATAAAAGCAAAGCCTTCTACATATAGATTTGTTCCTCAGTATTATTTTATTATTATTATTTTGTTAAAGAAAATGGCAGCACCAGTGCAACTGATTTTATATAAGGTCTTTTCAATTCTTCTTATGTATTATCTTCTTTCCATCAGGGCTGATTTTTGCTAATAACTGGCCTGCATAGTATGGATAAGGAAGGTAACGGTTTATTTAATAAAGTTCATTACATTTCATAAGAGTATTAGTTAAAAATGGCGTGCGATAGCCACAGAGTTCGAAAACTTCCAAACTGGAGCATCTGGAAACCAGGATTCGTCATATTTCTCGGGTGGAGGGTGTTCTTCGTTGTCTTTCTAAGGACATAGCGGAATTCCAATGTTTCCAACCGTATCATCAGTTCATTCTCAAGGAAGGGTGGGCTTGTTCCTGTTGGAATGGGGTCGTTAGTCAGTATTAGTGGTGTGGGAGCTCAATTCTCATTGGCTGCCTCAGGGGATTAAGTCCCTGAGCAAAGCTGTACCCCCTAGACATCAATAGTTGTTCTCATCTTTGCGTGCGGACGTTGGAGGGTAGTACTGAGAAGATCACTTCCAGCAGACGGGGGCATCATCGGATTGGTTCATTTGCTGGGCTCAGGGGTGCCGGCAGGCGGTACCCTACGCGCCACCGTTAAGAGGAGGGAAGTCTCTTGTGTGGTGTTGAGGCTACAGTAGGTCTCTCCTCTCCGATGTGTAGGGACTCCAAGAGACGAAGGCAGCGGTGGTCTGCAGCCTTATCAATAATTCCAATTTAAGGAATTACATCCTTCCATGTTATTCTCATATTGAGGGTGCTCTTGGCATGATTATGGATGGCGCCTTCTGGAACATAAGATCTGAGGGCGGACAGAAGAAGTGAGGATGGACAGACAAAGCCGGCACAATAGTTTCCTTTTACAGAAAACGAAAACTAAAAACTGCAAGGGGGCTGGGTTGTTTTTCATGATCAGGCTACTGGTCTTTTTGCTTTTGTAGTAAATTACCAGTTTAACCTTTTTTCCCGGGTCCGTAGGACAGACGTTTCCTTCTGGGCAAGGCTCCTGCTGATACCATTTATCAATGTTTTCTTGGGCAATCTTTATTGGATGGAATTCTGTTCAAATAGTTTATAGTTTATATATATATACACATATATATATATATATATATATATATATATATATATATATATATATATATATATATATATATATAATATATATATATATATATATAAATAATACCCCACTATATCGCGGTTCAGCATTCGCTGCTTCAGTTATTCACGGATTTTTCTGTGGAATGTATCTCCAAATATATAGCGGATACATTTGGCCAAGCATTGGGCCCTATGAGGTCATCCTGTGCTGAAATTTTGAGAGTACCAAGGTTTGAAAGGTGTAACAGGAGGAAAACCTTGCAGTTGCATTATGAAACAATTGGAAAGTAAGATGGAAGAAAGATATGTATGGAGGTACAGTAAAAGGAATGAAAGGGCTGCAGCTAGGGACACTGCAAAAGCCCTTAAATAATGCCTACAGTGCACTGCTTGAGGTGCACTGATGGTTCTACCCCTCTACAGAGGAGAGCTGATTGGTAAGTGTGTACCACCTGGCTAATTATGAATTTTTATCGCATACACTTGCGACATTTTTAAATTCACAAATATCAAGCCACAACTATACCTTAGGAATAACTTACTCCTTAAGGGAATTGAGATTAATAAGCCCATCTGGCCCAGCCAGGATTCAAATCTGGGCCTTTTGTTTAAATATAGCAATAAACAGTCAACTTTAACCAACCAATCAGCTATCAAGGAAGAAGTATTTTGATATCAACTCCATCGTACATATTCCTGTCAAATTGAGGTCCTGTACTTAGGGGGCATTTACACGATCAAACGGTTTGTCCAACACAGTTGCCCAAGTTCTCTGTCAATAGGTTTGAAGGGGTGACACACAGTCACACCAAATTTACATCCAATTTCAGTGTGAGCTATGCAGCTGAGAAACAAAGATGCCTCTGGATCAAGACACTGTTATCGCTACTGGTTTAGAGGTGGCACTAAGGAAATGAAATGAAGATCTAAGCAGGCAAAAGTTTGGTTATCAATAGGAAACCAAATTTCTCATGCAAACTTGCTTGTTGATTTATGACTGGAGCCAGAGAACCGGTGTAATGAATGAGAATGAAGGAGGCAGCATATTTAGTGAGGCAAATCTTGATCCAAAACAAATATCATCTCATCAAAACACCAAAGAGGAGTATAGATGTCACCAGCCGAACTCCCAGACTTCCTTGAGTTTCCAAGTTTCTTATATTCTCTCCTGAAAGCAGTCTGGGGCAGTTTATTTTCTTCATAACATCGTCCTGCGAGCAGCTAGGGCCATGAAGTTCCTTTAGTATCCCTTGAAGAGCAGATAACACCTTCTTTCTAGATATTTTGTTGGCATATTCTTTACATTTAACTTAACATAGAGCTGTATGCTCTTTGCGTTTGAGGATAAATTCAACTAAAATTTTCCTCTCATTCCTCTTTACTTTATCTTCCTCAGCCGTCATACTTAAGAAGAGAAGTGTAGAATGTTTCAAAGTCAAGATCTACACAGCTACTGAGTTTGATGTTTGCCTATCGTTCACATGATCAAATTGTTTGCGGATAACTTAAGCCCTGCCGACAAAATTCAGGCTGACCTTGGTTTCCTTCAAACCATTTGTCAATGGCATTTGCCAGCCAAATACCCCACCACACAGTCAAATTTTACTTCAAACACATGTTGAGCAAACCGGGTTGGACAAACAGTTTGACCGTGTAAACGCCCCTTTAGAATCAATACCACTCCATCTCCACCATGTAAAACTTGGCTATTTTTTACACTTTCTTATATACTTGAATGACTCTTATATTCACATAATAGGTAAGATGTAGTGAACTCAGTATAAAATTATCTTTCTGTCTTAATAGTTATTAATATAAAAAGAACAACATGGGAAAAACATAATAATTAGACAAGTGTTCCAATACTGACAATCCTAGTGGAGATTTTGAATCTTGGCTGAAGAAGACACACTTGTCAATTTCAGTTCCCCAAGGTGCTGGTTATCCCCAAATAGGGAATACAATGTTAAAAATATATTTGTGGCAAAATAATTGTGAATACAAGAGTCACATGTATATGTGACAAAAGTTCATATTTCTCTCTCTCTCTCTCTCTCTATTATCTATATATATATCTATATATATATCTCTATATATATATATATATATATATATATATATATATATATATATATATATATATATATATATATATATATATATATATATATATATATATATATAATATATATAATATATATATATATATATATATATATATATATATATATATATATATATATATATATATATATATATATATATATATATATATATATATATTATATATATATATATATATAATATATATATATATATGTGTATATATATATATATATATACTGTATGTATCTTATACACACACACACACACACAAAACACATATATATATATATATATATACAGGCAGTCCCGGTTTACGACGGTTCCGGCCACGACGTTCGAGGTTACGACGTTTTTCAAATATATTCATCAGAAATTATTTCCTGGCTTACGACGCATGTTCGGGTTACGACGCATCGTATCGCCGATCCGACGGAAGAAATATGGCCCCAAAACGGCAGAATAATCATAATTTGAAGGTTTTTGATGTAAAACTCAATAATAATGCAGTTTACATCGTTTTCAATGCACCCAGAGCATTAAAAGTAAGGTTTTCTTATGATTTTTGACGATTTTCGACGATTTTCCGGCTTATGACGATTTTCGGGTTACGACGGCGAAGAATGGAACCCCGTCGTAAACTGGGGACATATATATATATATATATATATATATATATATATATATATATATATATATATATATATATATATATATATATATATATATATATATATATATATATATATATATATATACCTACTGCGAGAGGAGACAACTCCAACAGAAAAGAACTGAAGGAATTAAGCCCATGTCACTATTTGCGGAGGGGCGCCGTGTTGTCATAAAAAGATCTCAATATTTATGAAAATACAAGACCATAACAGCCAAAAAATAGAACAAAACCCACAAGAAGATGGTACTTAACTTGGAGATGGTAAAGCTGCTCGATGACATGGCGTTGATGAAAATAATCCAAAAAAAGGAAGACGAGCACACAAAAAGAAAAGGACGCAATCACGTGCTAGAAAATGGAATGAGGTAGGTGGTGCTGGTGTCGCTGTCCTGGCGGGTGTTGAGTGTAGGGGCTGTAAGGCTCACCCGCTCTGTTCCGGGGTTTTGATAGGAGGAGAGAAGTATGTTTCCGTGGTAGTGGTATTTCACTCACCCTTCCTTATACCGACGTCTTCCTAGAAGACGCTTTGACTGGGGTAGTAACCCCAGCGGCTCTTTTCTCTGGTATATCTAGCATTATTATACCTAGAAATTTGTGCTGTAATGGAATTTCACACCTTCTCAGAAATAGATTTTCCTTTTCAAAATCCATATATATGTAAGTATATGAAGATAAGGCCCATTTCACTATTCTGTCCATATTTTTCCAGTGAACAGAATATGGACAGATGGAATATGCCATATATAGGTGTGGCAAATAGTATGGTTGCAACGTTTCTAAGAATAGAATTTTATGGGCCTTCTTATCATTTCATCTGTCCATATTTTATACTGTAGTATTACAGTAAAGATATTCATTCAAATACTGTTTTATGTATATATATATATATATATACATATATATATATATATATATATATATATATATATATATATATATATATATATATATATATATATATATATATATATATATATATCTGTATATACAGCAGAACTCTGGTTCTCGACCATATCAGAACACGACATAATCGGATTTCAACACGAAATTTTGAGTAAACTTTACTTTGAGGCTCGAACAAAAAAACCGGAATCCGACCCAATAAACCATGTGATTTTTGTAAACAAAGTGTTTCCATGTTTCAGTCAGTCAGCACTAATTGATATTGTTCCCACTCAGCTGTGCTTCGAGTGTTCTGATCTATTTCCTTGGTTTTTGTGGCTTTTTGTACTGTATTTTGATAAAAACATGGGTCCCAAGAAAGCCACTGCAGGCAAGCAGAAAAGGGAAATGGCAGGAACCACAAATGAACTTAAAAGTGTCTCTCTAACCAATGGGTACAGTATTAGCACATACGCACACATTGTGTGTGTGTGTTCATAATGTTTTAAAAATGTATAGTACAGGTGATATATCTTTGGAAGACAAAAAACATATAAATTTTGTTATTGTCAGTCACATGGAAACAGAAAACAGAAAAGGATTAACATTCCTCGAGAGATTGAAGAGATGAATTCTCTCTCTCGCAGGAAGAGATACTGCTAATTTAAGTCTCTTTAACCAATAAGTGTTAGCACACATGCAAACACTGTGTGTGTGTTTATAATGTTTTAAAAAATGTGTAGTACAAATGATACATTCCTCGAGAGATTAAAGAGATGAATTTTGTTTTGAAGATATGTCAACGCAGCATTAGTAAATACCTTCTGAAGCAAAAAGAAAAATTATTTTTTGTTGAAGAATCTCTGAACAAACAATTTTACCCTCAAAGTGATGAGAAGGAATTCATTCTATTCTTCATTTAACCAGTAAAATACATACACTATTAAAAACTACGTACTGTATTCAAAACACACGCAATTACATCATCATCAGCTTCACTAAGCAAAATGTTCTCTCTCAGACTGAATACAGCTAAAACCTGATTGGCTGGCTATTGCCATGGAGAGCTGTTAGCCAATGACAACCCACTACGTACCTCTGTTCTATTTACTGTATAGACATTTTGATCACAAATTGTGTGTACAGCACGAAGTTTGAACGTTGCCATGATTGTGACTATTTGACTGCTGATGGCAAAAATTACTCAATAATTTGCTTTATATAATTATTTCATGAAAACAAGAATTTAACAATAATTTAATTTTGATATAGTGATATGAAAAATCCCACATAGTTTGCTGTAGTGATGTGTCACCACTTGCAAATCCTGTTCCTGGACCATCCACAAATTTATGACTGCAAACTGATGATGACATTAGTAACATTTCACTCCACGATCGATATAATGAAATGTATATATACTGTATATATATATATATATATATATATATATATATATATATATATATATATATATATATATATATATATATATATATATATATATATATATATATATATATATATATATACTAATTGGTTCGGTGCTTTTCCACACAAAGTCATATGTTTTCCAAATGTTATCAGATGTTCTTTTGGATGAAAAATAAATATCAGTGTTACACACTATCATTATCTATCATTATATTCATTAACTTTCTTCACCAAATGAATTGTAGAAGTGAAATGTAGAAAGATCAGTCATCAAGACCCCATCTAAAAGGCACCTGAACAACAAAGAAAAGCCCTAAATAAAAAGTAATTAATCTGCCTTCATCGATCTTGAACTTACAATGCTCTTTTCACTGCCATTCCTTTCTTTATTAATTTACCTCTGAAAGGTAAACTGCGTACCACATTCTCTTCTTTTCATGACACCCCTTGATAGATAAGCTGAGATGATCACACTCTTCTTCTCCCAGCAGAGATAGATGGAAAGAGGACCCATGGCCAGGGGTCCAGAAGTACTGGAGACATAAAGACTCTGACATTCTGATGACAGCATAAACAGCACCTATGCCACACACAATTTAACACTACGATACAGGTCTGCACCCAGGTTGGCGTGACCTCCAACAAGACAGCATGACATTTTAAGGACCGCCTAACACAAGGAAATGAAAACCTTTGTACAGACTAGGATTGCCAGTATACTGCAATCCTATAGTGCATCCTACAGCAAGCTGCCACGGCATGACGCAATAGCAATACTGTCTACCTGTCCAATGTTTGAGAGAAGGTACCACAACTCTGTACACCTACAGAGGAATGAAAGTACCAGTCACAATTTAAATCTCCATATGTTGCATGAAAGTAAAAGTAAGAGGTATTTCACCGTATAAATTTCAGGGCGTTCAATTTACAAGATGTGAATGTTGCTAATGGTTATTACACTAAATGCAGAAGCCTGTGTTTTATTCATTTTTATCTAATATAGCACAGTTTGCTTTGGTATACTTGGAATGTTTACTAAGGCTAAATCTCATGGTACCAGAGATACAGTAGTTACAATCACTTTTATGTCTAACACAGTTACAAATCACATTTATAACTAACACAATTTTACAAGATATGAAAACTTCAATTCTCGTTTTTTCTTGGCTCTGTATTCTGTGCATTATGTCAACATAAGCTGCCAAAATCACTAAAAATCAAAATACTGTTTAAAAATTACTTAAAGTCAAAACTTAATATTGACTACAGCATAACCATTCCAGTTAAAATAAGCCTTATCTATCAACTATCCCTTTAGGCTGATGTCAAATGACAAAATTCTTATGATTTTGACCTTCATCCCCATCAAACATTCTTATAGCACCATCTCTTCTTTTTTGTAGTGACCATTATTGCAATAATTAAAGTATTCACTCTCTCTGCACCGAGGGTCGTTCGCAGTCAAAAAGTTTCTCTCCCTCTTTGCATTAAGAGTCCTCTCTCTCACTCTCTCTCTCTCTCTCTCTCTCTCTCTCTCTCTCTCTCTCTCTCTCTCTCTCTCTCTCTCTCTCTGAAGGTTAGTGATCAGATAAAATGATGCCCAAAAAGTTGCATAAACTTAGCCATTTAATGCTCTGTTCAATTTTTCTTTGCACTATTCAAGTAGCCGGCTGGATTCTACAAACAAAAATTATCACTGAATAAAATAATGGGGCACAGCCAGCTTGTAATGACTAACTCTTCTTTTGTAGTCGATAGCCTGGTAAGAGTCTGGAAAGCATGAGAGAGAGAGAGAGAGAGAGAGAGAGAGAGAGAGAGAGAGAGAGAGAGAGAGAGAGAGAGAGAGAGAGAGAGCAAAATGCTTTACCCATTTGGCTCCCAAGACTTGCTTTGGCTCCGTACGTTACCATGAAAATTCTTGTTATTAGGGTGAAGACTGAAGAAAGTACCAAGCTAAAAGTTGTTCTCGAAAATTATTTAAGCACCTAAATGACATTCAGTTCTGCAACCCAATTATACTCATCCATTTGATTATTTGCATGAAATTCCTCATCAACATTGATAACCAACTGACAGATTGACTGACTGATTGTACTGTCATAGAAATTTAAAGCCTAGATGCTGAACATACACTTTCACTTTGACAAATTCAGGTACTGAATCTCAATACAGGATCTGGACTTGGTCTTGGGCAATCTAGTTTGAAACAAACTTTTGAAACTAGGTTACATGTTAAAAAATTCATCATTCAACCTAGTACCACACTTTGCAATGAACCATACTTTGTATGTTGGTCAAAAAGTGAATGGAGATCTGCTATCTAAAATAGTCACTTCACTAAGCTTGACTCCTCTCTGCTGAATCAGGAACTGGGTCAATTTCAAGAGAAATGCACAGAATATAACCTAGTGCAGTCTTCTTGAAGGATACTCTTGCATTCCTTAGACTGACAGAGTGTGGTAAAAATCTCTGCTTTTGTCTCTCTCCACAAGACCTGCATGAGTACAAAGTCATGCCTTGATCAACCATCTTGCTCAAGGATTGGAGGGGTTACATCTCTTAATGATATCTTTAATAAAATAGACTGAGCACAGAGAATAATGAACTGTTCTCTTCCGATGTTATTGTGGGCATGCTATAGCAATTTACCTTAGCCATGTCACTTGCCATTGTTCCATATACAAAGTGCAAACCAAGATAGGTCACTGTGTCTCTCCATTCCTTAGATGCATTATGCTAACCTACACTATTCTGTTTCTTAGGCATGACCAGGCATTATCAGAAGTTTGTTGGAATGATTCTAACCACTGCATCACCCGTCACTGATTTGCTTGGAAAAACAGTGAGTTTGCATGGATGACGGTGCAACAATGCACTTGAGACTGTGAAGAAAACACTCGGTTCAGTGCCAGTTCTTAAAGCATGAATTTCTTTCTCTTTAAAATTCCAGCATTACTGTATTATCTGAACCATTTGCTCATCACATTTAATCCCTTCTTTAGCAATTATTCACTCTGAGTGGTTATTATAGTAATTTCTTGGGATTAAATATTGTAACATTTTTCATATCCATAGGGGCGATATAATTTTACATCCTCAAAATCTCACTACAGTAGTTGAGGATTACAGAAAGTAAACTCATGTCATTGGAATCTGAAAGGGTTTAACTCCCAAGGAGTCTTCCCGTCAATTATCACAAGTTTTACCATTTTTTAACCTACTTTGCATACGATCCCATGGATGATGATAAAACCAAGCCTTATTCTCTCTCTGAGGTTGGGAATATCTCTCTGGCAGGGAGATGTTCCAAGAAGGCATCATGGTACATTCCCTTTCATTTTTTTTCTCTGTTAATTCTCTTATTTTTGACCATGAGACAAGACAGACTTTCCTAGAGTTATCAGAAGTCACTCTGCATAAATAATACTAAGGGTGTTCTGTCTACATGAAGATACAGGAACTGAGTTGTGGATAAGAAATGGATTTAGAATGAAATGTCGAGATGCTGATGTTTACATTAGATGCACAGTTGATTTAGGATAGTGAACAGACTGGTTACTCCTTCTAGAGGTGTTTGAAAGGAGGGGAAAATGAAAGTGAATCTGAGCAAGAGTAAGTAATGTATACAATAGGAAAAGATAACCTGAAAAGAGCAATACATACTAGCATGGACCACAGAAGAAAGGAAACAGATTATGTGAATAGCTATTCTGGAGTACAGTAAATGCAATGGATGATCGTAAACTGAGGGAAAAGTTGTCACATAATAAATGAAGAAAGTTGCCTAAAAAAAAAAGATTTAGAAGAGAAAGGGTATGTCTATGGAAGCCAGAGTTGACATGCATGAAGGGATTGTTAAGACAACTCCTTTTTATATATGAAGGTAAAGTGTTGATATTAAATGTAAATGACAGTAAAAAGGCTGAATTTGTTAAAAAGAATGATTCTCATAGTAAACGTGGAATAAGAAGGAATGGTGGAGATAGTAAGAAGTGGTAAAATGGTAAGTGTAGGTGAAAACAGAATGCACTGAGTTGGTTTAATCTATGAAACCATAGTTTGGACCAAAGTTTATTTTATGATGCCAATGTAAATCTGTTAACTCATCAGCAAACTCAGGTCATTATGCATTATGCAGGACAAAAATCTGGTGTTCTTTCTACGGAGACTGGAATTCAATGGAAGATGAGAAGCTGGTGTGAAGTGTGTACTTTGGAATTTTTAGGAGGAGGGAGAGGATGTCCTGGAATGTGCTAGATAGATGGAGCGAAAGAAGCAATAGGCATGAAGGAAACAACTAGACTTTCATTAGAAAAATACAAAAATAACTAAATTGCTGACTCATTAAGTTCTTTATCGCTATTTTCTTTATATTGCTGGATATAATTTGGCTCTATATTACATGAGCTGATCTCCTGGCTGCTTACTGAAAACAATGCAATATAATTATTCGTTTACTGGCATGCTGCTGAAAATTATCATCTTTTATTTGCATGAAACAATCCGGTAACTGATCTTTAAAGAGTCAACCTCCTCACCGATTAACAAATTATTAGAGATAACACCACATCTATGCCACCATCTCCTGGTAGATGATGCTATTGACAGTGTCATTCACACCAGTTTCTCGAAGTAGTGTGTGCAAGCTCAAATGATGCTTTAGCCATAAGAGGTACCGCATATATTTTGATGTTAGAAAAGGATATCAACAGGCACAGGATTCCCGTGCATTGCCAATAGAGCAAGTAGAATTCTATGCCTGTTACTAGCAGTGAATAGGTTTCTAAATTTTGAAGAGGTCATAGCAACTGAGGGGACCATTGGAGCAAAAACTTTAAGGACTGGCTAACATCACTGAGAATGCTACTAAGCCCAAGTTGTTCAAACCTTTTCATCTATCAATGAGAATTCTTCAGTATCCAGATTGTTCAAAAGTTGTAATGTGTGATCACTAAAATTGATAACAACAAATGTTAATTAGATTTTATCAATCAAAAAATCAAGAGAAGCTACAGTCTCCTAACTACAAGCTGTTCCCAAACACTGAAAGTGCCTCTTCTACAGTGTTCATACTTTATCCAAATGGTAAATACAGTGGTGGCAATATGTATCCTTATCATTAAAAAAATCTGAGGGCTAAATAATATAAATTTGTATCCCTCTCAATTCCTGCATGTCTAGGTCCACACTGTACCAGCTGTATAATCACTCATACAACAACTGTCCATAATCATTCAACCAAGTGTACTTTTGTTCTCCCAACTATCATTCATCCTACAACATATTCATTTGACCAGATATATCATCATCATTTTGTGACGCCTAAGGTTTGTCTTGCATACTGTTTAACACAGTGAAAACCTACAGGTAGAATTATCATGTCTGTGAGTCTTCAAATCACCCATCTTATCTCATTCTATCTAGAGTAGGAGGAAATGTTGGATGACCACTGGTCTTTCCTGAATGTTTACCGTACTTGGAGGGTTATGCATAAAGAAGCTTGGAACTCAGTTGGGGAAGATATCAAATGTACCCAAGGACCACTCCTCACTGTCATCAAATCACCATAAACTAACTAGAACGAAACAATACATTCTTTTAAACCCCTGCTGCCTAAGAGAGACATAGGAGTGTGCAAATACCGAAACACATCAATCTTCGTACATTTTTATCATAACAATGCACATTTGTTTATAGTACAGTAATCCCCCACTTAACCACACTTCCTATATCTGCAGCACGTGAATTACGCATTATACCCCTCCCCCAACCAATCACCATCCCTGGCATCCACTTCTCTTTGGGCTTTACTAAAAATGCTTTCAAGAAGGATGCATTACTAACAATACTCAATTTTGTTTATCTAAGCTTATCCTTCCATGTAGCTAAGTGAATAAGTGGACTAGAGAGAGAGAGAGAGAGAGAGAGAGAGAGAGAGAGAGAGAGAGAGAGAGAGAGAGAGAGAGAGAGAGAGAGAGAGAGAGAGAGAGAGAGAGAGAGAGAGAGAGAGAGAGAGCATTATGAATGTTGTGTGTTACAATCATATAAGTTGTTCTTTGAGCATGGCTGTTATTTACTGTATACAGTATACAGCAGTGTGCAGTAAAAGTTCAAATAACTAGATGACTACATAGGCTAGCCAGGGTTATACCATACTTTTGAGGTAACCTTGCCTAGGTTAGAATTTTTACTGAACCTAAATCTGCACTGTGGGCATACCCCAATCCCCTTGGACATATCAGTGTGGTTAATGAGAGATTACTGCATACAAAAAAAGTTGACCAAGATGAAGTTGCAATATTGCTCTCATAGCAAAATATCTACCTGTGGACTGCACAAAACAATGTCTCTTTCAATAAACAACTAGCTTTATCAGTTCAGAAAGAATAAGCAAAAAATCTTTAAGATTACACTAAGTAAATATAGTTCCCAATGACGTACAGTAGTCAAAAGAGCTGATACTTTATGCATAAAATGTAAATGATTACAGTAGGTTTATGATAAATAGACTAAAATGCACCAGATAAAAAACCCAAGCATTTTTAACATGCCAACAACATTAACTGATTAAAATAAGCATAAAATCATTACAATCTACAAACATAATCTGGAATGGCATAAACCCAATGAAACGTACACTACAAAAGATTTCAGCAAAATCCTACACTAATGTGTGTGATCTAATGAATTAGGGACTTCATTCTAATCAGGAATAGTCATCTGAGAATTACATTATGATCCTTTTGCCTAAGGACAACTACTCTTAAAAAGCATCACACCACAATAAAAAATAGAATGGGTAAAACAACAGTTCTGTATCCTGTATGGGTGCATTACGCTACAATCTACAAGATTGTACAATGCTTCTTCCAAACATAAACGATAAAACACTCTTACTGCTTAAATCTTCCACATAACTGATTTCCGTAATGATGATGGTATCTTTATAATGACTTACTTTGTGCTAAACCGTAGTATGTCATACAACATACATATGCAGAAATCATGGTGCTTTCCAACACTTGGGCTAACAATACAGTACCAATGTAATGCAACAATATTCACTACTACCTTAGCTACTGGTGCTCTAGGTAGAATGTTTCAAGCCTCTACCAAGAGACAATAAAGATGGCAATCATCTAAATGTTTATCTACTGCATTCTGACCTAAATTTCAACAATTTTTCTACTACTAACTGCTTAAAAACCACTCAATGACTTTTTTCACAAAAGGGGTAAAAACCAATGAATGTACTGGTTGATGGATGCATGATGAAAAACTCATTTCCAGTTTAAAAGGACAACCTTATTGTGATTTAATTAATCATTGATTTGAGAAATATATTGCTTTAAATCCTAATTATTATTGTATAAGGCCACGTCTAATCATACTTCTTGGGAACATCTTTGATGAAAAGATGTGAAGTGATATATCAACAACTTAACTATACTTCAATGACAATAAAGACAAAGAAAGGAGAGGGGCTTGAGACGTAGATGCCCGCTTACAATTACCAAATACATGCAGAATAATGTGAGCTCCAAAACACTACAATATGCAACATATTGTGAGCTCTTGAATTAAAAATAAAAAGAACCAGGTGCTCACATGCCTAAGCAGCATTCAAACTGAAAAAGACCTTGAGGCAAAAAAAGGAATGTAAACCAATGACACAGCTGCAGTTGCACCAGATGCAGTGAGCTCAAGCAAAAAATAGAAACCACTGAAACCTACCTCTTCCCACATAAAGTGTCCATGTGAGGATGCAGAGGAGACGGAAGGAGGTGAGACTAAGGAGGGACGGCGGGGGAGTAGCACAAGAGACCCTGTAGACAGCAATACAGGACGAAGTAGCGAAGGAGATGCGCGGTCTTTCAGTGTCAGACGGGAAGGTAGGGAGTGAACTGAACTGGACATCGTGTTGATCGTTAAATGCGCGGGAAAAGTTTCACAAGGGTAGGTTTCGGATGATATGGTGTCTGATATATTGGTTTCAGAAGGGAATGAACCTATTAAAGTACCACAGTCAGCTGTAGTAGCTAAGGAAAGTTCTGATGAGGTCATGTTAGAATCTAATCCCAACAAACAGTCTACCTGGTGTAAGGAAAGAGCAGAACCTGACAGTACGCTAGATGACATAGTGACATCAGTTAATGAGGAAATATCAAGTGATGACAATTCAGATTCTAAAAGAGGCACAGAACTATCACCATAAGTAACTGAAGAACTTGGATTCAGTGATGTCATAGCAGAACTTGGTGCTACTGAAGAATGGGGACTAGACAAAGGACTAATCTGGGCATACTGAAATGAATTTGAAGGACTACTCAAGGGGGAGACTTGAGTGATTCTCTGACTGTTTGACGAAAGATTTAAATAATCCTTCTCTGATACTTTCCAATTCTTCGGCTCATTACCTTCCTGAGAGACAGATCGACTGTATCGTTGATCTAGGATACTGATTTGGAGATCAGTGTTCTCACTATTTGCAGTCAAAAATGATTCGGTTTCAGACTGCTCAGCATCATAATTACTTTCTCGATTCGATGCACAGATCTGACAGTGTGGCTCCTGACATGTTTTACCTGAGCCATGTTTCAAAGAATGTATAAGAACAGCAGTCAAAAGATACGAATCTGGAGTGGAGCCTTCATAGTATGAGTGTCTGGGTGCTCTACGTGACTGGGAATGGTTACGGGGATGTCTCCTCTGCACACCTACACAACTGGTCAACACACTAGAGATGCCTGCATCACTACCATCACCATCTTCCCTACACTGCAAGACAGAGGTAAACAAGAACTTATGACGCCTGTGTTATGACGACACTTGAAAACAAGCTAAGTTATGGATGCAAAGCACATTCTTAAGGTTTTAATGTTAGTAAAAAGCTATTACCAGACTCTAGGTGGAGTTAGTAGACAAGCAAAGAATGCATCTACTACTTGCTACCTTTTAAAAGAAACAAGTATGATAATTCTGAAAAAAGGTTATGTATATTCATTTAAATGTGAAACACTTGGAAAGCACAAAGATTCACGCTTATAATAAAGTAATCAATATGTTGCTGCTATGAAACTAAACACTTACAAATGTAGCATAACTATTTTTCAGACAAAATAAAAAAAAAAACTAACGTAAGTAAAACTATTCTAGATCAAACACAGTACAAGATACCTTTAAACAAACAGCTCTCAAGCATCTGAAAGCCATTAATTTCTATTAAACACTGGTTATTCATGGTAACAGAGCATCTATAAGCATACCTCCTCCAACCCCTTCAATACTGAACACGAGCTTGAGCCTTACAATAATATGCACAACTTCTGTCACGGGAAGCAAAGCGTGATATGAAATACGATTATGTGGCCACCAGGATGGAGAGCATGATCCTTTGCTTTTACTCTACGGCATTCTCAAGTTTACCAAAGAATGCCTTTAAGTTAAGGCAAAAGATCTTGCACGTCACTGCTTTCCTTCCCTCTTGGCCTTATATTCAGATTACAACAGACAAACTGGAAATATACAAGCACATATATACATACATGTACTTTATTTTATTAACACAGAATTATAACCGTAATAAAAGTACGAAGGCACTCACGTGAGCAAAACACAATTAAGATAAGTACAACTGTGTGAAGTTTAACAGTAGGGGCTTTATAGATTTCACTGAACACTATATATACAGATACACACACACACACACACACACACATATATATATATATATATATATATATATATATATATATATATATATATATATATATATATATATATATATATATATATATATATAAAAGTGTTTAACAACACATAATACTTTAAAGTTTTCTTTACTCATTGCAAATTTTTTTTTGCCTTCATAAATTTAGATTCACTGATGACTGGTTTACTTTTAAGGAAAAATAATGGGCTGTATTATAATGGTCAGCAGGTTACAATTTGAATATAATATCTTCATTAAGTCCTTTGAAACTCTGAACTCAAGGCAATATGAAACAGCTCTTTTAAGCTCAACAAAGAACATAAATGACAAGTTGCAATATTTGTTCAAAAGTATATATAGCTCCCTTTTATACTTTATTGCTCATTATCACATGACAACCAAAATATGTAATTAATAATTTCCTCTTCCCTGCTGCCAAAAATTATGGTACCATAATATAAGAGAGGGCCAAGATAGTAAGTCTGACCCTAAGGATATGATGTACTGCTCTGAAGTTTGGACCAAGGTATCTTCATTCTGCATAGTGACATACAGGCTAGTTGAGAGGGCCTGGCCTGGGACAGACAACAGCAAGCCTAAATATAGAGTCTATTACCTATAGACTGTACTTACACAGAAACAATACATGGTAATGTATGGATACATACTGCATTTATACTCTACAGTATTATTATTTCATCATTTTCCAAACATGAACGCACATTCATAGGAACAAGCCAAAAGCAAGCTTCTGAAGAATAAAATACCATACATGAAAAAATATAGCCAAGCATAAACTGAAAACAATAAACACTGATAAATAAGTACCCCCATATAAACAGCTTGAAAAGGAAAATATTTATGCAAAATCAGATACTGACATTTAAAAACCATAAATGGATGGACACAGACGTTGTAAATTAAAAAACATTAAGGGCTGAGGAACAACTTTAGAATAGCATTGTAGGCTCTCTTACTTAAACACAGGGCATCAACATCCATACTACTGCCTGGAAAGTTATACCACAGCTAATCTGTACAGAAAATAAAAAGACCCCTAGTTTTGGATAGCGTGATGTACTGACACCTCCACAGAATAATACAGACATTCTAGAAAACAAATTGCATGTGCTAATCCCAGGGCTGCAGGCACCGAACATAATAATGAAAGTTCTTTACAGGAAACTCTCTGCTGTTTGAACATCCACTACCCAAACCATGACGCAAGGCAACACTTTTCTGAGTTGGAGAGATTTTAGAACTGATAGGTTAGCCTGTTATGCTCAAACGTTTTTGACCCAAGCAAGCATATAGCAAAGATTCTAGGTCAGGTGCCCTCCATGATAATAGGATGTACAATCAAGTAAAGAAACACTGATGAGCAGTCTGATTCACTGAGTGGACTTGTATGAGTATGCATGAAGAATTGAACTGTGCAGACTGACTGACAGAGAAATTTCCCACCTCAGCAGAATGAGACACACACAAGCTGAACTGGTGTCCTCAGTAGAATGAGACACACACAAGCTGAACTGGTGTCAATCTCATCTTTACTGATTCATGTACTGCTGGTAACCCAGACCTCTCTCCCCTGTAGCATGTGTGATTGGCCTAAAGCATGCCTATGATTTACTAGTTTTTTTTTTTTTTTGTAATGGTAATGTGTGTTCTGATGGCACCCCTGTTAACTTGGACAGCGAGAGATGTGCTCAGTCTCCAATAAAATCATAACTGGGGACTGGGGTGGTCCTGTGCATATGCATGCATTAAGCAAGATATCCCAAAGATGATGCTCCACAATACTGCCAGCTGCAAGGACAAGTTTTTGTGCTTCTCTGACAGATGTGTCATTTTCATTCTTACTACCAAAATTCACAATTTTTTTACCCGTGTAGTTTTGTACAGACCATTATTTTATCAAACTGTATTTTTACTATTATAATTATGTCTCATAAAAATTTTTAATATTTTCATTTGTATTATATTTGTGGCAAAAAATAAAACCTGTATTTGTGTATTCAAGCTGCCTCTTTTATGTAAAATCCTTGCAATACTTATCAGAGACTACGTAAGTTCTCATTTAATGGCTCACACATCACATTACAAAGCCCAATCAGTGACAACGTCAGTCAGCCAGACTATCCCAGATGAGTAATTCTGCTCCCAGCCAATGGGAGCAGCACCCACCAACCCCAGCTTTGACAACCAATGAAAAATCAACAAAAATTTCTGACAGCCCACTTGCAGGTATAAATAAGGTATTGATGTACCTCTGCCTTTATTCGCCTTCAGAGCATGGTAGAAAGCTCTACCCAAACATCAGAGAATTAGTGTATGATTTACCTGCTGCTCCAAAGAAACTCATTTGAGAGACTGAGAAACTACAATACATGCTAAACAGCACCCAGATGGCCATACTGTTCAATGAACTTTGTTTGAGAGCAGGTCTTCTCTCTCTTTGTGACCCACAACAACTGACCAACAACAAGTGGCATATTAAACTTTTAGCAAACTTACCCCTTGTCTGATTTGGGGAGTCAACGATTGTCATTAGTTGTGAATTGAATGTTCTACCACTGACACTTTGAGGCCTGAGAAAAAGATGTGGATAGCACTGCCAAAAGCTTAATATTTCTCTCCTTGTTACATACCATCATCATCACTGTCACTATACTGTATTGATATCAAGTATCATTACTATTGAATGTAAATTTACTTTATTATTGTCTCACAGGAGAATTATGTTTACATCATCATTTATCCCTCATAACCATTACTGTATACTTATTGTAAGACCACTAGTCTGGTTATACATCGTGGTAACATCATTGTTCTTTCCTGATAAGTGCGATGCATAAGCAGTTCCAGTTAAGTGGCCACTGAAGTGACATGCATGAGGCTTCCCTCCGCTTTCACGTTATTGTCTGTCTATCTTCAATATATGGGAGTATTAAGAATCTACAATTTTAATTTATCACCCTTCGTTCCATTGCCTACATAGACGTATGTGGCAGGGTTACATGCCACAGATACGTGGCGAAGTGAGCATCTCCCCTGACAGAGACTTCACTCAGGCCCAAGATTTTGAAATTCAAGAAGGTGACCGGCGTTGTGTTTACTTCTCATCTCACACACTAGATCTCTTACAGTGACCCCGGATATTAACGACAGTGTTGTCAGTGCATTACAGTGTCTCCAGGAGTGATGCAGTGTTTGTGCAATGAAGAGTTAGAGTGTCAGTGTGTTATAGTGCAGTGTGGTGTTGTGAGAATTCATCCTTGCCAATATTTCGGCAGGATATTCGAATTCTGGCGCGATTTTTGCGGCCCATCTTGCATCCCTCCCCTCCGAGGCACCACCCCCACAGCTCTCACTCAGCCTGCCCTCCTCCCCACCACTCACTCTCCACCCAGCCACCTACACTTACTTCCCTGCCTGGTTTATTTCATAAGTTGACTGTAACTTAGATTTTAATTTTCAACTACTCCTGGTGCATTCCTTCGTTTGGATACAGCGAATTGGACATTCTACAGATTCCAAGCTCTCTTACAATACCCAACTCAACATGGCCCAGCAAGAGGAACAGCTAATTGAGTTGACTGATCAGACAGTGAATCAGGCAGAGGATCAGACAGAGGGTCCAATGGGAGACAACGGATTAATGCACCCCATCACAGCTGATGAAGATACCAGCCCCACCCTCCCTCCTTTCCTGACTCCCAATAGGCCAGGAGGCCACGATAATGACATACTGAATCTCATAAATTTTCTTCAGACTTCCAGCTTGCAAGAGCAAGATCGACAGAGACAAGAGGAACATACCTTCAGATGACAAATGGAGCAATCATGACAGGGAGACAACCAGCGATTCATGGCTCTTTTCACATTGCTATCAAGACAGATTGCAGCATCGCAACCCAAGCAACCTAACACCACATCCACACCTCCTGTCACACCTGTTCCCCCAACCCTTGGCATTTCAGTGCATACACCTAATGTTTCTAGCAAGCCTACAGTCCCCCCCCCATCTTCTGCAACAAGATGCAACATATCAAGCATTCTGCCAATGGAGGCTCCGTTTTGAGGACTATGCAGCCTTAGTTGGACTTGACAGATTGCATCAAACCTCACAGCTGATCCACCTGAGGACTTGCATCTCCCTGGATGTTCAGCATCTGCTTAGGCATACACTGGGCATCCCTCGCGACACACCACTCTCCCTTACAGAGGTGTTGGGTACACTGCAGAAGCACTTTTGCAGCCTCAGAAATGAAGTTTTATGATGCAGGGAACTGCTGTCCTGCAAACAGGCTGTGGGATAATCGTCTGCAGACTACTATGCATGCCTCAAGGATCTCGCTGATGAAGTGGTCTTATGCACTGGCAACCCCGCTTCTTACCCTGAACAGCAATTGCAAATGATAATTTTGATGGGTGTGAGGGACAAAGAGTTCATACAACACCTTATCCTCCTCCAACCCCCATCCACCCTCGCAAAGTTTGTGACATGCTGTCGCTCTTATGAATCTGCACATGTGACTGCATCAGCCATTGCATCTTCCCCTAGGCAGGTCAGCACAGTATCTTCATACAGGGGGAACCAACACCTACAGAAGAGGACTTCTCATCGATCTCCTGATCACCATTCTCACCAGTCTCCTAATAGTAACCCTTATCAATACTGCTCTCACAGGTACGACTCCGGACAATGCCCAGCCAAGGGTGCCACCTCAATAACTGTGGATGCAAGGGTCATTGGCCCCGCTGTCAGAAATGTCCTGCCAAGGAAACTCAGTGCAATATCTGCCTGAAACAGGGACATTTTGAGAAGATGTGCAGGTCTACCAAGACGAATTGGACCGGGCATGCAGCCTCACCTTCAAACCATGCGGAAATTGCCTCTCACCGCCTACTAAGTCAAACACCAGCTGCCGTCTTGTGGGTGCCAACTCAGATAACGAGTCCCCCACACTGGTCACTGTCTCCCTGTCATTCGGCAATATCTCATCACATCTCTAGCTAATCCCTTGTACAGGAGCAGATATCACAATGACTGGAACCACAAACTTGGATGCACTCCGCATACCCCGGACAAGACTTTCACCTCCACCCATGACAGATCTTGACAGCAGATGGATCCCCCATGAACAGCTGTGGGATGCTTCCTGACTGCCCTCCTCTCCTGTGGACATTGCAGAGCCCTTGCCATAGTGTCACCAGACTTCCCAAAGCCCATTCTCAGGGTGACGCATGTCAACAGACGTGCCCAGTTTCCAGCCTCCCATGACATTGCCCACAGCTGCTAAGGACTATTTTCTCCGCCATTCCAGTGACGTCCTCATATCTGAGAAGGATCTACAAACTCAGCCACTAAATAAAATGACAGGTCCCCCAATGCGGATCCACCTGAAACCTGGCACTGTGCCATTAGCTATACAGTGCACATGCCCAGGCCCATTCCATTTGCCCTCAGGGATCAAGTGAAAGAAGAACTTGACTCATTAGTGCAACAAGGAATCATCTCGCCAGTAGGCGACGAACCATCTGAATGGTGCCATCCCATGGTCCTGGTACCCAAGGACAAAGTGTCCGCATCACTGTGGATCACACCCTCCTAAATTCTCGGGTCGCCCGCCCTACACACCCATCGCCCATGCCCCATGATGCCGTCATGCCGTCCGCAATATTTCTCTTACTGCAAAGTACTTCATCACAGTGGATGCCCTGCATGGCTACTGGCAGATGGAGTTGGAGGAAGAGGACTGCCACCTGACCACATTTATAACTTCGTACGAAAGATTTCAGCATTGACGTGGCCCGATGGGATTTTCAGTGACAGGCGATGCATACTGCCTCCGGGGGATAAGGCCCTACAAGGTATCCCCAGTAGTGTGAAAGTTGTAGATGACATCCTCCTGTCCAATGAGGATCTCCCTCCTCACCTACAACATGTACATCAAATGCTGACCAAGTGCTGTCAATACGGTATCACCCTCAACAAGGAGAAATTCACTGCAGCTGCCCCTAAAGTTAACTTCCATGGTTATGTCCTCTCATCCGACGGCATTACAGCAGACCCTGACAAGGTATCCGCTTTACATGACTTCCCTACACCGACCAACGCCACGGACCTCAGGTCATTTATGGGTCTCGTCATTCAACTCTCCGACTTCATGCCAGACATAACAGCAGCAGAACAACCCCTATGCCCTCTTACGAGCCCTAAATGCTCATTCATTTGGACCTCCAACCAAGAGCAAGCATTTAGGAAGGTCAAGACACCTCTGACTTCACCACCTGTCCTGGCACCCTTCAGCCCAGCCTCCCTCATAGTTCTGCAAAAAGACGCCTCATGCCTGTACAGCCTCGGCTATGCCTTACTTCAAGACAACGGCTGCGGTCAGATGCTTCTCGCCCAGCGTGGCTCTCGTTTTCTGATGGTGGAAACTCGCTACGCCACCATAGAGCTGGAGTTGCTCGCAGTCACTTGGGCTATGGCCAAGTGCTGCCTATACTTGTCTGGACTTAAGCATTTCACCTTAATGACTGACCATCGCCCCTTAATACCAATTCTCAACCACTATACCTTGGAAGCCATTGAGAATCCATGTCTACAACAGCTCAAGGTGAAAGTGGCTCCCTACAACTTCATCGCAGTCTGGCGCACAGGGAAACAACTCTGCATACCAGACAACCCGTCTCGCTCCCTAACCAGCACCCCACACCTGAAGATGAGGAAGACTGCGCATATCAGGCGTATCGTTGCCAGCACTACCGCTTCCACTGACCACCAGGCAACAGGACCCATCGTCGAAGAAGATAGGACTACAAGAAATCTACATTGTAGCATCTCAGGATCAAGACTACAATCGTCTCGTCCACTATGTCTCCAACGGCTTTCCCACCAACCACTACAACCTCCATGCCTCCGTCCTCCCATATTGGAAGCTGCGGGATAGCCTTTATGCGAATGGAGAGTTAGTGCTACACGGGCCCCAGATCGTCATCCCTGAAACCCTCCGTAGATGCACCTTGGCTCGCCTCCACAATGGCCACCAAATGACTTCGTGCAAGACAGACAGTGTTTTGGCCAGGCATCGACGCCGATACAAAGAATACTGTAGAAAGTTGCGAAGCCTGCCAACAGCTTCTCCCCAGTCAGCAACAGGAACCTTACATGTGTGGTGATCAACCATCCCAGCCCTTCAAAACTGTGTCAGCTGACTTCTTCCAAGTAGCAGGGATATCCTTCCTTCTTATCACTGATAGACTTTCAAGCTGGCCTGTGGTTGTCCCCTGTGGACATGACACAACCACAGCCAGAGTCACAAGAATGTTCTGTCTCCTTCCGCGAGGTTGGTGTCCCACTCCACTTACAAACCGATGGAAGACCCCCATTTTCCAGTCAGGAATTCAAGCAATTCGCTGACCACTGGGGCATTCATCACATCACCACTTCTGCACATTACCCTCAGTACAATGGACACACGGAAGCTGCAGTAAAAGCTGTCAAACACCCGATAGAGGACTGCTGGAGCTTCAGAACACCCCAAAACCTGCTGCACGCTCCCCTGCGCAGGTTCTCTGTGGCCACCCTCTCCGCACCTGTGTTACAGCCCATTCCCAGTCATTCATAGATGAGTGGCAAACCAAGACCGAGGATTATGACCATCATACTGGTGCCCACACCAACCAGGTCATGAGCCTCTACAACTCACCAAGCTCACCACTGGCCGGCGAGTCAGGATACGGGATGTTGCAACGCTACGATGGGACAAAGTTGATATTGTGATGGGCCGCAGCAGGTCAAGATAGTATGAAGCATGCCCTCCTAGTGGACACGTATGGTTCTGAAACCGTAGACATTTATGCCCAGTGCATCGTGGCAATGTCACTATTATTCTTTCCCGACGAGTGCGATGCATGAGCAGTTCCAGTTAGGTGGCCGCTGAAGTGACAAGCGCAAGGCTTCCCTCCGCTTTCACGTTATTGTCTGTCTGTCTTCAACATATGCAAGTGTTAAGAATCTATGATTTTAATTTATCACACTTCGTTCCATTGCCTACATGGATGTATGCGGCAGGGTTACATGCCACAGATACATATACCTGAGTATTTTAGAGGCACAAGATATCTGCAAGGTTTAACTTTGTTGAGACCTTATGAGGATAACTACAATAATTAATAACATTTGTGTAAAACTGTTTATAACAGATAATTCTTATACTTGTTGCCAAAGGCATGTGTGCCACCTATTGATAATGAAAGTGACAACTGCCTAACGCAAGAGTTGTCTTTATCAAATTATTTTTTCATCTTATAAAAATCAATTTAAATGAAGTGATAAAAACAAAAATACTTTGGTCCAGTAATACGTTCCTTTAGCAATACCATATAAGTAAATAGTCCTAAAAATAGCAGCTGCATAATTTTGATTCAAAGCCAGTATCTTTAATCAACTGTTTCACATTCATTTCTGCAAGAAAGTCATCCACTATCAAATGGAAGAGCTTGGTACAGTATATGGTATCCTTCTCAGTGAAAATGTCCCAATGCATCCTGATGAATTCAATGGCTGAGAATGGCTAAACAGGTATTAGGTTTTCTTTATTAAAAAATACTAGGAGGACTACTATCCTGCAGCTAATGGACCAAAGTAATAAATGATGAAGGTTGGTGTTCAAGAATGAGGAAAAGAAAAATTTCTTAGATAAAAGTGGGATATTGTACGTAGGGAAATCTTCATAGCTACTCAAGTCATATTAATAACCTTCATCTAGGTTACCACTCTTACTCCATAGACTGCTGGTGCAGATGAATTGTTGGAAAGGAGACTGATACTGAATTTCCAAGGATCAGTGTTACAGATTTCTAGTAAAACTTCAGGAAGGGTGGAGTGGTTTTTACTAAGGTTGGCATTCATGAGTGGTTTAACGAAGATGACAGACATCTTGGGTATCAGGACATGTTGGACAAGGATATTGCATTTAGCAGAAATCATATGTCAGTGTATATTCAGATATTTCTTCAGGGCTGTCACCTAACTGGAGCAAGATAAATCATCAAGTAACCCAAGTAGTCCAAAGTTCTGTGTCAACCACAATAAACCATATATACTTTTGTTGCTCCAGTGCTGGATTCCTCAAACCTGTGGAGGCTCCAACACCTGACCCCAAGATTACAATTACACCTTCTCCAGCCACTATACTTAAGTGTTGATACAGGATCCCCTCCTGGCATTAATAGGGCGTGCAGTAATGCTTTTTTTTATTACCATTAAGCCATATGGGAAACGTCCCAGCAAAAACATGACATCTTATTTGGTTGGTAAGCACTAAAATCATTACCTAGGTACCATAATAAAAATATGTATGGGAGATGAGAGAGAGCCGATTATTTATCCTTTGGTTTGCTGCACAATACTGTTGTTATTGTTTAGATATATTATTTATTTTCCTTAACAATTCAGCAAATGTTAAAATTATTTCTCTGAGTAAGTACTTGTACTGAAAAGACATATGTGTGAGAGAGAGAGAGAGAGAGAGAGAGAGAGAGAGAGAGAGAGAGAGAGAGAGAGAGAGAGAGAGAGAGAGAGAGAGAGAGAGAGATTATCCTTGAGTCTATGGTGTGCTACTGCAAGTGCTACCTACACTTACTATTGAACTTGTTTCACATTGCTAATAATGTGCAAATGTGTAATTTCAAAGTACTTCAAAGTATATCACCTGGGAACAGAATAACGACAATATAAACACTGAGTAACGAGTACAGTAAGAAGGAGAGTCACTACTTAGTTAGGACTGGCACCTCTTCAGTATTCTGTGGGACTGGATTGATAGTCAGTAATAAAAACCAGTACTATAAGAAGTTGATAGCCAGACACAAACACTTACATACACTTTATCACACCAAAAGCAATGGATAGGGGGTGTTAGAACATACAGCAATTTGTTGAATAATGGAAGGAATCTTGGATGATCAACAGGTCAGAAAACCTTAGTCTCTCGGTCAGGTAGACTGAAGACTACAACTTGTCTACTGGCCTTATTAGAGAGAAAGGAGGAAGTTAATAATCCTCCACACTATCTGAGGAAACCATGTTAATATCTGTCACCAATGCTACTGGGTACAGGACATAGTTTCTATAACATTTTGCACACCTTTCGATAAAGCACTTTCAGTAATAACATTTGATCCCTTCGAATGAGGGAGTTTATTAACACAATGTGTTTCCATGGGACAAGCCTCAGGATCAAGGGTACAACCCACTAACCTGCCCAGAAAAAGACATTTA
The DNA here is from genome assembly GCF_040412425.1 of Macrobrachium rosenbergii. NCBI lineage: Eukaryota > Metazoa > Arthropoda > Malacostraca > Decapoda > Palaemonidae > Macrobrachium > Macrobrachium rosenbergii. Next base: position 1,981,053 of record NC_089762.1, read on the forward strand.
TTGCCATTAGATGTCCTGACGACAATTTTGTGGCCCCTTGCTGTGGAGATATGCCAATATGGTAAAGAAGTCTCACACTATACCAACAATCCTACCTGTTGGTGGAGGCCTGGGGCCCCAGGAATAATGTTGTCAATTCCAAGAGACTGACATGGATTTCTTACTCTACCTCTTTTCATGCATCTGAAAACAGTACAGTACATGCCAGAGAGCAGGTGGAATAAGTAGATCTCCCACTTGATGCTTTGTTGTTCCTCGTCACCACTGGAGGTCTGACAAGACCTCCCAAGAGATCATGATGGGAAGGTCCTTCATATACCAGGAAAAAGGAAGCACGCCAGTGGCCATTCAACTCGAGTCGGAGGGAACTGGCTGAGACACCTTCAGCACAACTGTGCTGGAGGGGCTGAAAGGCTGAGAAACTGGTTCAGAATATCATGGAATCTAAATTCTTTCCCAACATGGGTCATACTAGAGCTAACGAGGTATCTACTATACGTGTAAGTATTTCCATAATTAAGTAAATGGCTACCTTGGATGGATCAGGATCCAATTTAAGCCAGATGATAATTACACCCAACTGCAGACACAGGTTGTGAGGCTCTGAAGGTTTATATGGATCTCCACAGCTGGTATACCATTTACCATCCAGCCATAAAGGCATCTCACCAACCTCATAGCCTATCTGTGAGCCCAGAGTGACTGGGACTAATAGCGCTCTGTTCCTGACAGTAAAACATACGAGTAAAATAAGAAGCTTGTACACTGTAGTGTGTGCATGCCATTTAAAAAAAAAAATTATTAAAATGTAATGGGTTTAAGGGACAAATAATTAGAAAACCCCATCTGGAACTTTGGTAACCCAAATGTTTACATATTCTATGGTATTTTTAATGTTCTTTCGATGAAAAGTAAATCTGGTGACAGGCAAATAATAAAAATCATAACATGAAAACCAAAATAATAATCACAATATGATAACAGGTATAATAGGAACATCAAAAGAAGACTATTTAAGAGACAGCAGTTATGATTAATCCAAAGATGGATGATTTTAACTTGGTTCACCAATAATGAGTTTTAGTTAATTTCATCTTAAAATTATCATCATAATTTTTCTCAGGCAAAAACAAACTCTCATTCCCTTCATGAGACTCCATAAAGTTTTCATAAATCAACTAAGAGCAATTTTGCTTTTATTGAACACTATATCTGTTAATCACGTCATGTTCTGCACGAACCCACTAGAATGGACTCAGCATGGGAGCTCCCCTCTCACTGTTAGTTTTCCAATACCACAAATCAGCTAGTTAACCATCCACATATATATGTGTTTTCAAAGCTCCAACTCCTAAGAATATGTTGTTTACCGTGTTATATTCATAAGTGATGAGTAAACCATCATATACCATCAGAGTTGTTACACTTTAAAAAGTTAGTTCAATGCAAATACATCACTAGCAGAAAGTTCAAGTTCAACTATAGTACAGGACTACACAATGAAGCCAAAACCTGATTAGTAAAGAAAGAACACCTGAAGGACATATTTTAGTAACAAGTGCCAGTATTTATGACATGGATAGGATGTCTACTAGTTCAAAAAAAGAAAAAAATTCTAATAAACAAAACATACCATAAAGGATGACTTTGACTGGCTCACCACATGAAGTTGATTGCACTTTACCCAACTGTAATTATCTTGAGAACTCTTAAAAGAAAAACAAATGCAATCATTTAATATTATCAGCTGCTTGAAATCCAGATACTTGTGAATAACATTTACATTTAAAGGTAAGCATATAACTTTTATGAATATGGAATTTAAACATGTTCCAATAAAAAAAATTATTTGAATACATACCCTAACTTTACATTTAAAAAATATGGCTGAAAGTGTCGTCTGCTGAGAAAAGACAATTTAACATCTGGGAATTAATGACATCACTTCATTTTACACAAGGTGGCAGAAGTGCTCTTGATAAATGTAGTAACTTGCAACAATGAGTGTGTTTTTCACAACATCTAATACTACAATGAGAGTGTTTTTCATGACACAGAGTCTATCATACTAGAGCAACTCCCTTACTTTCCATCATGCACACAAACATAAAAAAAAAACTGAAGAAAAGATATATTATGTAGCCTAGACTGCTCTTGATACCTGCATAAATTCCTGCTTAGTGGGGAACAGTTGTTGATGGGCTCTCTCTCTCTCTCTCTCTCTCTCTCTCTCTCTCTCTCTCTCTCTCTCTCTCTCTCTCTCTCTCTCTCTCTCTCTCTCTCTGTGACAAATTCAGGAAAAAATAAATCACACCAAAATTACAGTAAACATGATATTGAAATCATTATATAACATTTCAATTATATATACCTTATGTAACTCTGGTTTTTTCCAGTTAATAAAATTTCTGAAAATAAGTTTAAAATTTCTAAGAATACGAAAAAACAATAACTTTCTCTATAACAGTTTACAGTAACTGGTTTAAGAATACGAAATACCAATAATTGCCGAAGGCGTGAACTTTCTCTATAACAGTTTACAGTAACTGGTTTAAGAATACGAAATACCAATAATTGCTGAAGGCGTGAACTTTCTCTATAACAGTTTACAGTAACTGGTTTAAGAATACGAAATACCTATTATTGCTGAAGGCGTGTGAATACAAGAAAGGATCAATAGAGTATTGAATAAGAAATTTTTGAACAGGTAGGAAGACATCTATGAAGATTTGATAAATGTTATCAGGATCATTACAATATTTTTAACTGTATGAAATATAATATAAAGATCAACTTCACAGAGGATCAGCAAAACTTGTATAGTAACTTACAGTAACTCTCATATGCAATGTTAGGCTACTCTAAATTTCTGATGGTGTCAGTTTTTGCTTAGCCTAATAACCTATCTTTGCAATTTAAACCATCAATAAGTGAGGAGTGAATTCATATTTAAACCATCAATAAGTGAGGAGTGAATTCAAACTCCATTCCCAACAAATCTTTTGAACTCTTGCTTGTTAATAAAAGCCTTTTTTACTTGGTTAGTTTAGTATTTTCTTTTACTCTTTCTGTGATGTCACACCGACAGATGGCAATAATTTGAATTTTTTCAGCAGGCGACACTTGCATACATTAAATCAAATGTGAGTAAAATGAAAACTAACATAAAATACAACTACATGATGGATAAACATTTCCTGAGGCACGAAAGCCCTAAAAATCAAAGTAACCTGAGGAACATTATTCCTACCCTTGAACTCTGACTTCAAGACTATGCCAATATCTGTGCAGGAAAAATGTAATAAATGTCATATAGCCACATATCCCTTTTACAAAGGCTCTTCCTGTTATATTCAATGAACTGCTCACATAAGCCAAGTACAAACTTTACATGAAAACACTAATTCCTGTCATGAAAACTAAACTCAACATAATCTGTGACATGAACCGAAATGTAAAATCAACTTTCATTCATTTGGTACACGGTTATTTCTTAACTACTGTCATTACATTTTGAAAATACAGTAATTCTGTTTTGCATGGGAACACACTTGCTGTAACAACAAAAACGAGACAATCATCATCTGTAAGCCAGTATTCATGCAACCAAAAATATAATACTGAAAAATAAATGTTCTAAAAAATTTTTTCATACATTTAAACCTGCTATCTCAGATAGCTTTACACTTCAAATTAAAGTGCTTATAGTATCTATTCACACATTCAAATTTAAATCTCTTCTTTCCTCATATTTTGCATTTTTACTTTACCTTATTGTGATTTACTGTTTTCTTTCTAAATAAAATTTACTCAGTATTAACAATAATTTACTGACTGACATCTTTTGAAGAATGGTATTTTTGGTGGATCACTAAAGCCTTTGATCTGCAGTTCTAATTCTGTCTCCCTTATTACCTCCCCTGTACCTGTATCACAAACCTCAGTTCCGGTAACAAGGCAAGACTCTGAGTCTGCTTGCCATCCACCATTTCCAAGTATTATACAGAATGCATTGAGTCTTGAGCACATTCTTTACAGTTGTCCACAACACTGGTTTATCCCAATTGCTAATGACAATTCTAAAACTAAAATTTCAGTGATCCATAATTTGAAGATCTGGATTTTGTGAAGATCAACATTATTTTCTTTTTATCATGAATGGACAGTTAGCAAAGGAAAGCAAGATAATAAAGAAAATGGAAAAACTAAAAAAAAGATAATACTCTACTGTACAGTAAAAGGAAAAACTAATGTATAAAGCCACACTTTAATGAATAGAATGCAATATAAATTTGGCACTATAGATTCAGTCAAAAATATCAAATTCAAAGCCAATACATTACTGAATGGTGCAATCAGTGGGCTATGATGCTGAACTCCAATAAAATGAGCACACTATTGATTAGGAGATCTCGTACTGATTTTCCACCTCATCCTCCCCTTCAATTGGGTGGGATTCTGCTAAACAAGTCTGAAGCTTCAACTATACTTGGCACAACTTTTGACTCACATCTTACTGTTAAGAAACATCTAATGCAAGTGCCAGCATATAAGGCCTCATATACTGTATTTGTAACAGCGATAAAATCAGTACAACCTGCTTTAGGTCATTTTCCTTCCTTTACTAGAATACTGTTCTCTGGTGTGGATGTCTGCCTCTGCCAGGGATTTATCTCTTTCAGACAGAGTGGTTTGTGGTAATATGTTTCTGTCTCCTGACATCAGCAGTTATGAATTGGACCACTGACATATGGTCTCTTGTTTGTCAATTTTTCATAAGCTGTACTGAACAGAATCTTTCACATTCACAATTTATCCCTGATCCTCTTTTCCTGCTGAGAGCGATCAGATTTGCTGAACAGGAGCACCAATATTCAGTAAATGTGCCTCTCTGTCAAACTTCTCAGTTCCAAAGGTCCTTTATTCCTCACACCTTTGGACTGTGGAACAGTCTCTCTAAGGGTGTTGTAAAATTGGAACCTCGAAAGTTCAAGCACAGATGCAGTGCATTACTACTCTAAAACAATTCTTGTATTTTAATAATTTATTTGCATTTTTATCTATTTATTTATTTTGTTAATTTCTTTTTTCTTTTCAAATGATTGATCTCTTCTTTCTGTATTTCCTATTACCTTCCGTTACTTCTTTCAAATGAACACCATATTCTTTAGAAGCTTGAATTTCAAGTCAATGACCCCTATGGGCTTGTTCCATATGAATAGGGTTCATCTTATGAAAAATAATAATACTGTATAATGAAAATGAGAGCATTCAGAGACCACATAGACTCCCAAACAGGTATCATCTTCCTTCAAGTCAAATTTCTATTCCTTCCCAAATCTAATCACTTGTTGCTAGTTATTAGTCCCACGTTTAGTAAACTTTTGTAAAATACACTCACTCTTTTAAATTACCCTGCTAATAAATGGACAAAGAACCAGCAAAACCAATCCAAAAGCATAACTTAATTTCCTGCTTAACCTTCAAACACTAAGTATAACCTTAACCTTGGCCCAGACCTCATTCTTCCCATTAGTATCATTTGTGGATTACCAAGGAAAATATGAAGTTTCCATCCTATAAAGTTTATAACTGATGGCCAAAGCTGTACTCCCATTTGATCTTTGATGTTCAAGTATATACTTGACACCAGCATACAGCAGATTTCTGTCTGCACATCAGTATCATTAGCAAATTTTTAAAAAGTTAGTCCTAGGATAAATACCTATCTGAACTTTGGCCTCTAAGTATGATCTTAACACTGCTCTAGACCTCTTGCATTACAAATAAAAAGTCCCTATCTCATATCATGGAATGACGTAAGCAGCTACACTTGGTATGAGTACCCATTTCAAGGAATCCATCGGTCTGCCATTACGAAAATTTAAATTTTGATGGTGACGATTTGCACACAGCTTTTTAGCTGGTTCTTCCAGCATCTAAAACCCAGAATCATAGCTCTCATCATTTCCTCAAAAAGAATGCCCATTTTATCACCAAAGTTTATTTCTAGAGCAATCATTGTAATTAGCACTGCCTCTTCACCTTATTAAGCATAGTTCCCCATATTTCTGTTACACTGAGAATAATTCGAAGAATGAGGACACTCCCTCACCCAAGGAGCTTTGGAACTACAGCTATCATATTCAGTCAATCAGCATTTAACAGGATTGGTTCTACCACCTATATGCTATCTGGCAATGAGGAAGTCTTAGCCTCTCTCATGACCAACCAACAGATGGCGAATTCTGCAACCATGTAATTAAACAACACTGGTTATAATTTTCCAGACTAAACACCATGGCCCCTATTTTTATTGGGTTTATGTACAAACCACTGTCAAAAATTAAGTTTCAAAAGATAATACTGTTGTAGGCATTGCAAGTGTGAATGAACATCACTTTAGTTACAAAGATTTAGCAAAAGAAATGCTAAAACTGCATCATAAATAATAACACATTCAGTTTGTACAGCTTTCCATCACACTCACTTAAGAATCCATCATTTGACTTTACTTTTATGTTTACAACCACACCCACAACTAATAATAACTCACCTCTGACTGACAACTGTCGAGCTGCTGATCTAAGGTGGCTGATCATCTAGGAGCCACCTAGAAATTTCACTGAAACTAGTCAATGATCATCATATACAAAAGATGGCTGACACCAGAGCCATCCAGTGGCGGGAAGTGGAAACTATAGACTTCCTCACCACATCTTGAATTAGGCTGGAACTACTGTATAGATATTAACAGCACTATTGACATGAAATGGTTCACCACTCCAAGACTGCTGATGGTTCATTATGGGTGACAAATATGGACCAGATGAGAATTCATAAAAAGCACTCAAGACATATGAGGGAGAACAGAATTAATTTTACATCTCACCCACCAAATGTAATATCTGATATAAAATTGTTAATGATGACTGTTAAAAAAATCAGCACTAGTAGAACACCAGCACAGTCAGTAAAAAAGGTGGTTCAGTGAATATGGTGTGAGTTTCCTATAGAATGTCTTGGACAGAGGAAGACAATAGGCTTAACCATCACACAGCAATTATAGCATGAAAATGTGGCAAAGACTGTTGAGCATAATCAATGGGATTGTCAGTAACCAGGACAGCACCACAGATGCAAGCATAGCTGAACATATAGTAAGCAGCACAGCATGAGGGGAAAGTGAGCAATACTACTGGAAACATGGTACCTAGCACACCTGGTGAGGCAGTACCAGACCACAACAGAGAAAATCATGGAAGTCCTATTACAGTATAAGCCATCAAAGGTGAAACTGAAAAATAACTGGCCAATGAGTATTTTACAATACTATAGGAAGATTTATTGTCTTCAGACATGTGTAAAAGGAATGATAGACAGTCACTGCCAAAAACTGGAAAGTAATGACTGTCAGAACTCAGAGGTGTCATAATCCAAAGGAGGGGAGCGATAGAGTTTGTTTTCCCGGCCCGAGATATGTATCTAAAACTGGGTAATGGCAGAATCAAATTCAGAGGACAGCTGATAAGCGAAGCCATTTAATGAGAAGCAAAAGGCTTAGTTGAATGAGACAATAATGGTAACAACATTGGCAAGACCATCTGGAGAAGCAAATATTCATCACCACGTTTGAAACCAGGTTCAGATGCTACTATATACCACTCAAGCTGAATATTACTTAGACTTCTATTATAAAATTGATTTACTATATTTAGTAAAAAAAATGTTTGTGACATTGTGAACAATTCCTGTTAAGATGATATGTAAGAGGACTGTTCATAGCATTCCTTGACAGAGATCTTGTCCAATCTGTTCTATAACACTGATTACATGAGCAAAACAAATCAATGGTTATCTCATTTTTTATACAGTATAATGCATGGTTGACAGATTGTTCTCATAGCTGACATCATGACAAGGAGAAAGGCTACATGTGGGTTAAATGTTATACTTTGTATTTAATGCTTTGCTTTAATTTCTAAACCAAAATCTTGAATATCATGGATTCTGTCTGACTGTGATGATTATAAAGTAATATAATGAAAGGTCAACATACGTAACTATAAAGAAATTATTTCTGCATGATGCAAAAAAGGAAATCTATAAATCAAACAACCTAGAATAGGCCTAAACAACATTGAAATGGACTGGATTGAGAAGTTTAGACTTGAAAATCAAGCACTAGTGCAGCTAGGCCATTCAGTCTATTTTCCTAAAAATGTTCAGATTCCATATGCAATTCTGAAATTCTTTATTCTTAATCGAAAACTTCTGTCAGTCTCAGAATTAACAAAAGAAATAAAATTCTAATTCCTTTAAAAAGCACAATGTGATATTCAAAGCCCGGATAATCTGAGTTTTTACTTACGGCTCTTAAACTGTAATGGAATTAATGGTGGGGCAAAAACAAACTAGAGAAATGGAATAAGTTATGCTTATTGAATTCCTGCCCATGAAAGTAGTCAAAGGGTACCATGAATGAAACAAAATATGCATTATAGGCTACATGCACTAAGTGGTCTACAAAAAAAAAGGAGAGACCATCAAGGAATCCTGGAATGATACGAGAATTTATGAAAAGACAGAGCACTCCTAATGAAAACATAAATGAAAGCATTTGTCCACAGGATGAGCTGGTGCTAAAGTATTTGTTAAAAATGAAGTCTCATACTGAGTTCAACAGGTGAGAGGCTCACGGGTCCTACTAAGAGGGGCATCTGCCATAAACGAGGAAAACATGATCATGATCATCTTTAATATTTCACAAATAGGTATACTGTCACACACCTGAGCCAAAGTGATGTAAGACTAAAGCAAAAGTTTGCTTGATACAAAAAAATTCTATAAAATATTTAACTTAATTTGTGGTTTTTAATTTTGCATGCTAAGGATATATAGTACAGTACTTGATTATTGCTGCATCAATGGGCATACACTTGACGAAATCTATATGTGAATAAAATGAGTAAGTTTCCTAATGGAGACATAACCAAGTTACAAAAAGATGCCATACTATGATTACTGAAATCCAATTATTCTTTCAATCTTAAGGGCCAATACAGGCAGTCCCCGGTTTACGACAGGTCCAGCTTACGATGTTCCAAGGTTACAACACTTTTCAAATATATTCATCAGAAATTATTTCCTGGTTTACGATGCATGTTCTGGGGTTACGACGCGTCGTATGCTGATCCGACGGAAGAAATATGGCTCTAAAACGGCAGAATAATAAAAATTTAGTGGTTTTTTTTAATGAAAAACTCAATAAAAATGTAGTTTACATCATTTTCAGTGCACCCAAAGCATATAAGTAAGATTTTCTCAGGACTTTTGATGATTTTTGACGATTTTTTGGTTTACGACGATTTTCGGTTCACGACGTGGCGTAAAACCGGAACCCCCGTCGTAAACCGGGGACTGCCTGTACTGTCACAAACTTGAGCCAAAGTGATGTAAGTCCAAAGCAGAGGTTTGCTTGATACAAAAAAATTTCTATAAAATATTTGACTTAATTTGTGGTTTTTAATTTTGCATGCTAAGGATATGTTGTACTAGATTATTACTGTATCAATGGGCATACACTTGACGAAATCTGTGAATGAATAAAATGAGTAAGTTTCCTAATGGAGACAACCAAGTTACAAAAAGATGCCATACTATGATTAATGAAACCCAATAATTCTTCAATCTAAAGGCCCAATACTACACTCACATTGAATAAGGAACTTTTGTAATAACTCACTTAAATTAAAATATGTCTGAAACCTCTCAATATTTCTTACAAAGTTTGTATATTATCTACTAAATTTAATTTTTTATAAATTTCTTTAAATCAGGTTGGAAGTTTGGATTTGAAATAATGAAGAATAAAACTAAAGTGGGGAAAGCATTCTTAAAATAGTGTAAAGTCAAAAATATTCAATAAAATTTGAATACAAATATTATATAGCCTGTTTATTTTAAAGCAATTAAATCCCACTTGTATCTTTATATTTGTTTGAAATAGGTAAAAGTGTGTTTTAATTTCTTTAAAATTAACAGCCTATTTAATATTCAAGTTTTATTGAATAATTTTGGTTTTACACTATTCTAAGAATATTTTCCTCACTTTAGTTTTATACTTCATTATTTCAATTCCAAACTCCTAGTCTGCTTTTGAAGACATGTATAACAAATTACTGTAGATGTAATTAAATAAAACTCCAGATTTTGTAAGAACTACTGAGAAGTTTTCTGACATGTAATTTAAGTGAGTTTATTACAAAAGTTCCTTATTCTACAGCCAACTTTGGTAGGAGGCAAATGGGAAAGTAATTACCAAGATTTTGTTTTTCCAGGGGTGGCAGGTGCCTCTCAAGTATGGATAACCCTTGACTTCTCATCCTATTACAGGCAGTCCCCAGGTTACGACAGGTCCGGCTTACGATGTTCTGAGGTTAGAACACTTTTCAAATATATTCATCATAAATTATTTCCCGGTTTACAACGCATGTTCCGAGGTTACAGTGCTTTTGATGCCGATCCGACGGAAGAAATATGGCTACAAAACAGCAGAATAATCAAAATTTGGAGGTTTTTTGATGAAAAACTCGATAAAAATGCAGTTTACATAATTTTCAATACACCAAAGCATTAAAAGTAAAATTTTCTTAGAATTTTCGACGATTTTTGATGATTTTTGAAGATTTTTCGGCTTACAAGACGATTTTTGGCTTACGACGCGGCGTAGGAACGGAACCCCCGTCGTAAACTCGGGACTGCCTGTATTCATCATGAAGCTTCATTTTTGAACTAATGTATTCAAACCAAATCTGGGGGTAAGAAGGACGGGCCATATTGCTGTATAAGTAATGGTTGAAATCATCCAAATGCAATTCTTTTTTGTCAATAAACTATTGTATGAAGTAAAACATGACTTCACTTGAATTGACCATTTACTCAAACACGATGTGAATGAGTTAGTGAGCAGATTAAGGAAAACTGCATCATCATAAATAATTAAATTACTCATTTGTTTCCTAACATAACCATTGCTTTTACATGCTCTATTTTTGCATCCATACACATCCCACACACTCAAACCCCCGCACAAGACCAGAAAAGCTGTCACTTCCCTTAGGGTGGCATATGTGGATCTGGGTCCCCTAGGTCCCTTGTGGCAAACCACCTCACTTGTGTACCTCACTTGTGTCTGTTGACTTGTTGACCACAAAACAGTTTTTTCTCAGTTCTTGGGGAACTATTTGATCGTCTTTTCAGCTTCATTCGTCCATTTTTCACTTGCATAATTCACTGTAGTAAATTACAGCCCACTGCAAAGTGATTGACCTAGTTACTGTGGTGTTTCACAATGATTTCTCAGTGGGTTTTTACAGACTGAAATTTTCATTATCAGCTGTTTTAAGCAGTTAAGTGGCAGATTCAATGTACTATGCTTCTCCAGTATTTGCCAGTGCTTTTTGCCAGTCCTCTGGTCTGAGTAAGACTTTGTTTTCCCTGTTTATTTTAGTATTCTTCGGTGTTTTTGTATTTTCAGTAATATGGTACTTGTTAGCTTGTTGCTTTTTTAAGCCATCAGCTTTTCACCTAACTTTTTGTTTTGGAACTAGGTTGAGGTATAGTTTTAAGGAACTAGAATTAAGTTTTTGTAGAGACACAATAATGTATTTCCATTTTACTCTTACTTTTGGGGAAGGGGTTAATGAGTCCCTCTTGTTACTTTTCAGTAGATACATAACAGGTAACAATTTTGGTATTTGATATCTTAATTACATTTGCCCTATATTTTGTTGTATAATTTTTTTATATGTTGAATCTGATGTGCAGTGTATTTTCTAATCTTTATGTGAAGCATACAGTGATGACATGATTTTCAAAAGATAATGAAACTGCACAAGATAAACTGTGGCTGTGGCTAGCACCTATTACTGAAGAATTCTCTCTTGCTAGTCGCAGTGTTACACAGAATACTTTTTCGGTGATTCAGATTATTAATTATTATCTGCACATACAATATCAGTCAGACATTTTTAAATTCTAAACCTAAGATATATGCAAACTCTTCATACCATCTTATCCTAGTTCTCTTAAATAGAATTCACCAGTAAGTGCACTGATTCTTAATCTATACAACTGTATGCTTAAAGGTATGGGTGAGGACTACTGTACCAAAATGGGTCCTAGTAATCTCTCCACAGGTACCTGGCTCTACTGCACCATTAGAATTCAGATGAATTAATTAGATCAGAAAGGGAGTACTGTGCTGTAGCTTACACCACAATGAAATGAATAACATTTAGCAAAAAAAAAAAAAAATAGGTAACACATTACAGCACTTAACATTTTAAGCCACATCGTAACTGAGACCACGAATTGTAAATGACAACACTCATGCAAGTAATGGATATGACATGGGACAATAGGACAGCAATGAAAATAGTACACACACCTGATGGAGAGTAGGAAATAAAAAGCCGGCATAGCCTATCTGTTACAGAATGGAAACAACCAAGCAGTCACAAAAGCAGTAGTTAAAACATTTTTGCAGTTGCCAGATGCACATGAATAAATCATGGCAAATAACATAATAAAATTATAACACAAATTGCATTTCCAAGTGCCACACTTAAAAATTAACCTTATATTTATGTATTTAATCTTCTAAAGGACAGCTGATATAACTCCCTTTCTCCAATATTGTACTAGAGATCCATAGAACTCACATGAATGATTAATGCTGATAAAATTGATCAATTTCAAGATCAATATTGAATTACTTTAATTTCAAAATGCACAACAGAGTGAAGGGTCAGACAGCTTAAAAAATCTAAACATCAACTTAGGATTTTTCATAGCACACCAAAGAGATTGTAAAGCTGCTGCATCCTTAATTACTGTATATATTATTTACTGTATACAGTGAACCCCCTGTATTCGCAGGGGATGCGTACCACAACCCCCGTGAATAGCTAAAATCCACGAATACTTAAAACCCTCTAAAAACACTTAGAACTGCCCATTTTGATAGCTTAAACCAAGAAAAACCATGTAAAAATGCTTATACCTGAGTATTTTAATAGTTTTATCACAAAAAGTGCATTTATTCATGAAAATTATATGAAAATACAGTAATTAGTGAATATTTCTCAGTGAAAAATACCGCGAATGAGCAAATTTTCCGCAAAAAATGGCTAGATATGTTCCACAGAGAAACCAACGAATGCTTGAGTCCGCGAGCCATGAGAACGCAAATACGGGGGGTTTACTGTATATGGAAATTTCTCTCGACAGTAAAAATGAATTCTCAATATCCCACAGATAAATAAGATGACATGGATAAACTGCTACAAAGTTTTTCCATACAAAAAAAATAAATCTGGTCATAATAAAAACAAAACACTAACACTAGTTATAATTTTCTAATTTAAATTGGACGATCATTTTGTATGATAAACTACTTGATAAAATGACTGAATATAGGCAGTGTATATCTTCAAAAATATATGTGAGTTGGTTCTTCCCACCTAATGCCTATATATTACCCTGAATATCCACAAAAATATGAAAGTAAAACACAGTCCAAACTAACCCTGAATCTTCAACATGAACTCATTTACATATTTACATTGTAATAGTAGCACCACAAACCTTTCCTACTGTTTCCTGTAAATACTGCAAGTCTTTCAGGAACCTTAGATACGGAACTCTTTAATGGGTTGCATTGGAAATTATACACAATGAAATCAATATACTAAACATCAACTAAAGAATGTTTATCACTACTTAAATTGATCAACTGTTACTTACATACCTGAAAACTTAACTGTCGGAGCTCAATGTGTTCATGTGTTGGTGACGAAGGATGACTGTACATGGGAGGTGTTGCAGGGGTAGAGCGGACACCCCCTGGGGCCCCTGATCTTTTGCGTAGTGCACCAAAGAGACCCCATCCTTGCAAAAACTCCCCAACAACTCCTCCAATAGCTCCCCACCATCCACTTCCTCCTTCATTATTGTCACCAGATGAAGTGCCCTTTGTAAAAATTAACATTGTAAAATTAACATTGTAAGGAAAAAGTATGACCTTGGTGAAAGACACTCTACAAAATTCCTACTAATAACAAGTATGTTCAAAATTCCAGAAATAATTTACCAATTCCTTCTTTTAAACGAATCTTTAACTTGGGTTCATATATGCATATCTCTTTGTAAATTATCTAAATTCTTTTTTTTTTATAAATGCTATTAATAATACTGTAATTCCATTCTCCATAACTTTTCCACCTCTTCCTCCCAGTCATAAACTCCATGCAGCTCCATGGAATGGTGGTACCTCAGCACATGGGATTGCCAAAGAAGTGTGGCCCATGGGAATATCCTTCTCAGTGCCTAGACAAGAAGGTTCAATAAACTGGGATATCACTCAGCTTGTGGCCAATTAGGAGCAACAGTGGTCATCCTGAGCCTGGGAATAACGAACACACAGTTGATCACTTGACAAATCCTGGGGAAAGGCATAGGCACTGAGTTGTCCCACTGGCACTGAAATGTGTCTTCTAGAGCAGCCAATGGGCTTGGGATGGAAGAGGAGAAAACCAGGAGTTTATAGTTCAGCTGTATGGTGAACAGCTGAGGCACCCAGTAATAGAATCCCCAAGGAAGAGTGGATCATGCACCTTTCAGGAACTCGTATGCTAATCCTCCCATTGGTCAACTCCTAGTGCTAACTTATCTCAGACTGACTGAAAATCAGTAGAGAGGAAATATGACAAGAAGTTTTCACAAGATAAGATTCTTTCATGGGGGAATAAACTCAATGAAAAGATGGCTTGGCAAAGGCGGGGTGCACTAGGGTGAAGAACTCGGCCCTACTCCATTCTCAGTGCTCCTCCAATCTCCTTCCCCTTCTCCCTACCCTTCCAAATTTTGAACTGAGGTTTAGAAGGTACAATGAAGCAACCATGAATCCTAGGGATGAAGGGGACCATATTTCATGACAAGGTTGTACCTACGGTGTCTCAGTAGCCTAGAGGTAACCTGAATCTGCCCAACACTCCAAGGAGGTTCTAGAATTGATCAGACCCTCAAGGAGGAGGGAACTCATCAAGCAGTGGTCAAAGGGAAAGTCAGTAATATCAAACTTTTTAAAGTGGCTGCAAACAAAGAAAGGGAGGAATCAAGTTCCTAATTCCAAAATCTAACCAAAGAAATCTTGCCTTTTTGGAAGACCAGACCACTGGCTCCTCAACATAAAGGAGTTCTAAGAATTAGAGAGGAAAGAAACCAAATGGAAGCTGAAGGTACAATTGATTAAAGAAAAAATGTAGGAGTATTTCAAGGCAGATCAAGTTTGCATGGACTAACAGGAAACCTAGTCCAAAGTGTCTTTGTCAGAGAGTGTTATAACTGACCAGGAATCAAGATGGCAATTAAGAGGTACCTCTTGATGAAAGAGGTAGAATGAAGAGGGAAAGCTCAGATCTACATGACATAAAATCTCCAGCAAGGACACTATCAGTATTGTACTGTATCTTTGGGGAAGAGCATGAAGGCTCTTTGAAGTCTTCAGAGCAAAATTGACAGGAAATGGGTATCACCTTCCTCATGACAAGTTGGTAACCAACAGTGACTGATCAAAGTACAAGAGCTCTACTTGAATACAGGCTTGTGTAGGGTCAGCATCCATTTGGGAGTCAGGATGGCAACAGATCACCGAGAAAGCAGAACTGCACTGATGTTATCAAACTAGAATGGGCCCATCAGTAACAGAGCAACAGCTCTGGTGCAGCAGAAGGGGCACAGGAAGCAGCTTGGAGGAGCAGTTGGAGGGGAGGGAAGGAAATCCTTGGATCATGAGAATAAGAATCAGCCTCCTCTAGCATGACTAGTGCATGTGGAGACCAGGGCACCAAAAGAATGGCTTAGTCCCAGGGCCAAAGCCCAAGTGTGCTGGGTACTACAGAGGACCCTGACCATTTCCCAAAGGTTATGTGCTCAATGACAAGCTTTGCAACTTCACAAGAAAACCTCTCCAACTCAGCCTAAAGTGGGGGAAAGATGGACTGACTCGACCCCTTTCCTGTTCAGAGAATTGTGTTGAAAAATGGCCAGAACTGTAATGGGAGCCAAGTGATGACTAAAGGGCATCAAAGGAGAACAAGGACAATCAATCTTTGTCTTCTGTCCACACCTAGCAACAGAACTATGCTACCTAGAACTTCTGCCTGGTGTAGGTGAACAAGGGTATCTATCCCACTGCTCCCTTACTGGATGATACTGGACTATGAATGGTCCTGGATCATCTGAGACAGTATTGTACACAAGAGTGGTCACACCTATGAATCTACATTAGCATATCCATGGATGTTTTGGGCATATTCCAGGGAATCCTCCAGATCGGTAGTCCTAAGAAGTGTAGACTCTTCCTTTGGTACCTTCACAGAAGTAAAATTAGGAAAGGGAAAGTCAGGGTCAGTCCTCCTTTCCTGAGAAGGCCCAGTGGGCAACCATCCATGAGCAGGCTCATGTACAGGGGGTCACAAGCAAGCTCACAAACCAGTCTTCTCTTTCCTCCCACAGTCAACTTCACTGGTGAACAGCTGCAATGATCAATGTCACCCTTCAGGGAAGATTGATGTCAGCATGAAGACTTCTTGCAGAGGGCTGCCTTCTGGAGAATTCTTCTTGCAAATCCACCAGTTGGAGAATGGAATGTGAAGAAGGTGAGGAGGATGAAACGAGGCAAACTTCAAGGGCTTCCCTCACCTAAGGAGGGAACCACTAAAAGTGAAAGCACATCCTATGGTAATCACTGGTGCTCCCAAATTCTGGCTAGTAATCAACCAGGGAGGCAATCAGTACAGTGAATGGAGACCAGTTGTATGACAAAAACTGGTGGAAACAAAATCCATCACAAAAACTGGAGGTGCAGGGACAGGCTGCGTACAGGCATACATAACATAAGCAAAGGAAGTGGACAGAGAAGGGAGCCACACCATCCAGTAGACAATATGTCTGGAGAAAATTATTATTCAGTGGTCAATTCCAACAAGTGGACCATACTGACCGCAAGTGGCTTGCTCAAGGTAGCAGTGACTGAGGCTATCACAAAGATGGAAACTAGCCTGGAGGAGTCTAAGACTATAACCAAACAGACAATTCCATAAAATCTGAAGGCACAGTCTCGGGGCCAGATGTGTTCCACTAGTAACACCAGAGTATCACAGGGGAAAAGTACCAGAGACCAATAAGCAAACTGATTAATACCTAGCAAGGGACAGTCCCCGTAACATATACCACAGATGATATTCACCAAAAGGATGTCCTTCACTAAGGAATGGAGGGGGGGGGGGTTGCTGAAACATGGACAGGTACAAGGAAGCAGGACTAAAACAACTACATCTCCCAGAGCTTGGTCACTGAGAGAGGTAAAACTGCTGTTCACCAAGAGGATCACCCAGAGGAGAAACTCCTGACCATTTATGTCTTAAGGGTCCACAGGCCTGGACAGGAGATGGCAGAAAGGACATAAAGGAAAAACTCAGGACAAGAGGAGGGAAGAGAGGGAAACCACACAGCCCTCCATCTGACCGTCACTTAAACTATCTCTTGCTGCAGAGGTGAAGGCCTGGAAGATAACAGCCAAAGCAGAAACTCTATGGAAAAGCTCTTGGCTGAAGCCAAAATTCCTTGAAGAATTAGTCCCATATATAATCAACAGACAGGTAAGTTACACCAGACAGTTAAGTTACACTTAAAATGCCAACACAGAACAGTAAGAACAATATTTAAGTGAAAAGAACACTGAACTTCGAACAAACCTGTCAGAAGATATTAACTACAAGTAGATACAAGAAAAAAATTAACTTAGAGAAACACTTAATGCCATCACAGAAAATATAAGCTATAGACATTAAGAATAAACCGTAAGTCACTGAAACACTTGTGAAAAAATACCTATACTTGACAAAGCAGATGGAAATGATGAACAAGCTGTTCAGAGCAAAACAAGTGTATTTACATAACCAAGGACTGCAATAACAAGGACTTGAAGTACTTTAAGCCAGTGAGAAAAGCACTCGCTTTAAATATTATGCAATAAAGAAAATATACACAAAACCAACATCAGATCATAGAGAGAAGAAAGACTGTTGGAAATCATATAAATGAAATGACATAATTAATGAGAATCATACAAATGAAATGACTGATAATGAATGAGAATAAGGGTAGTTCTGACACATTCTGTGAACACAAGACATGTTTTTCTACCTAACAAATAAGAGAGGCTGATGCAATCATCATCTTTCTTTCTTTCCTTTATAGATAGAGCCAACAGACTATAAACCCAAGAGGGCTCCAAAGGTATATCACCCTGCAAAGACAGACAAGTTATAAGAAAAATTATAAATGAATACATAAGATGGAATAGAAAATAAGACCGATACACCTGAATTCAGCAGACATCAGTGGAAAGCAAGAGTAAATTTTCTCCTCACTTAAACATCTGAAGGTCAGACGATTCCAAAACTGCACTAGGTAAACGATTCAACAATTTAGTTGTAGCTAAAATGAAACTCCAAGTAAACTGGGAATTATTAAACCTGATACTAGAAAATGACATATGAGATAAAAGTCACCGATCTGGATTTATACCTGACCAGGCGTACGTGCTATTCTTCCAGAGTGTCTCTTACTACAAAATTCCCAGAATATCTAACTAAACAACTGATAGGGAGGTTTCTATTTTCAAGAAATACACGCCACAAAAATAACAACTACTTTTTATATGTCCTAAAAACTGTCAATACTTGTGGTGAGCAAGATTTCAAAATTATACTGGGATCTGTCTCATACCTGAGGAAATGTTCTTTTGCGAGCAGCTGTTGGAGTCACTGGAGTAGACATACTCCTGAAGCAGAAGGTGATTTACATAGATTTCTCCCATGCTCTGCATGCAGGTTTTAAACTCTTCTCCATCTGTTAATTAAAGAAAAATTATTAAAGTTCACACCATGCAATTATTACAATGATGACATTACAGCTAGATTTTGGTGCTCTACTAAAAGATGCTTTAAAATTTTTTCCATTATCATTTAAAATATATGCTGTAAAACTAAGGAATCTCCTCTAACCATTATTCACGAGGAAAAATTAAAAATATTGTAATGTGCTTGAAAGTACTAAAATCTTTGAAGCAAACTCAACAGCCTATTTCATAGAAATAACTTTTATAAACTGTTACAATTTCTCACTGAATGGATTAACAAAACCAACACAGCATTCAATGACTTCCTAAGTTGCTCCAGACAGCACACGACTAATACCTGTTTACGAAGTTCAAAGGTATGAATTTAATGTGAATAACCGTTTCAAAAAGGAGAAACCTACCTAGCCAATTTATCAAATGCAAAGCTAAATCCATTGCCAAGCAACTGTTATTTTAAAATTATTAACATCAAAAACAGAAATAAAGATACTGCAGTTTTCTCTAGTACTTTAGTAGTTTCACATCTTCAGGCAAGAAAGCTAGCAATATTGTTGTGCTGAATAAAATACAGTATGTAAAAAAATTACATCATATTTAGAGTGGAAAATGATTTTTTAAAACAAATTCATCAGTTTACATGAGCCTATCTGTATATTTAGAACTCCAAGAGGCATAACATAGAAGAAAAAGAAAAATACTTCCCAGACCCAGCAATGCCTTACAGACTCCCAGCTCCCCAAGCAGTGGCAAAGTGTTTCCCTGTGTTGTCTGAACTTGCCAAAAGACAAATGGGACTGGGAAGACCAACTGTGGGATTTTGTGAAAAAAACCTGACGTAGGAAAAACCTATTTTTGGTAGCCGCTGTTGAGTCCTCAAGGAGTCACCCCCACTGGTGTGCCAGCAGTCCATGGTGACTAGACTAGTATCAAAGAAATATTTTTCTAGCCTGGTCTTGCAGCCGGGTATTGTGTCGTAATGAAAACACTATGACACGTGATAGAGTATAATGGACTCAAAGATAAGAGGGCATTTTCCCTTATCTTCAGCGAAGCTGAACCCAGTTTTTCCTACGTCAAAACTGTAAGAAGTCACTATTGCTCATGCGCGTCTGCCATCTTGTTTACGACCAGGGCAGGCTATTAAAAGACATTTGCTTTAATACAACACCTTTCAGTTTACTTGAACCTAAGCAGATATTCTTAAGGGCAGGGCTCTTGTTGAAGGCAAAGTTTTTTAACTGGAATAAGATGAAAACTGCTGAGTGAATTTGACCTGGAAACACAAGTTCTTGAGGCTAACAAGGGGTCGGGCAGTTGGAGTGGCCTTCACTTGTGCAATTTTTTTCCAAAGGAGAAGGCCAACAATAAATTAAAGTAACCCCTTCAATAAAGCATAGCCCCGTGTTCGATTCTCCGACCGGTCAATGAAGAATTAGAGGGAACTTATTTCTGGTGACAGAAATTCATTTCTCGGTATAACGTGGTTTGGATCCCACAATACGCTGTAGGTCCCGTTGCTAGGTAACCAACTGGTTCTTAGCCACGTAAAATAAATCTAATCCTTCGTGCCAGCCCCCCAGAGGGCTGTTAATCAGCTCAGTGGTCTGGTTAAACTAAGGTGTACTTAAACCAAAGCTCAAGAAGGCTGTGTATGTAAATAGAGGAATGGAATTACAAGAAAAGGGAGACCAAGTGGGAAATTTATCCCCTTCAGAAGGAATCAGTACTTGACCTGCAGGCACCCCTGAAACATAAGGTGAAAAGTCCCAAGAGTTATAAAATTGGTCTCTAAGGAGCAACCTTGCAAGAATCATGGAAGACCTCAAAAAAAAAAAAAAAAAAAAAGAACATCTCAGATACCTGACCCTTGGAAGTGTTCTTATATACATCACAAATAAGCTTTCTCACCCGGAAAGAAATGGCATTCTTAGAGACTCAAACTTCAATACACCAGAAGCTGAATATGAACAAGAACCTTGTTTTCTAAAAGATTGGACCTTCACCTATGTTCTTATGTTCTGAAAGAATAATGAAGCAGCTTCGTCTATGATGGCAAGGATGGAATAACAAAATATCAAGCAGCCTTGCTTTGTGAGAAAGTTTTCCTATAGTGTTGGCACTGAGCCCCCACAATATAAAATAAAAATCTCACTTGAGAGAGCATCGAGCTCACTTAAGCATCTGGCAGATGCTACAGGGATTCAAACGCTGGGCTCAATAAATAATTCAATCCCAAGGATAAATCTCGGCAAGGATGCCTCAGAGCTCACAGGTGGAAATCAATCATTTAATGCACGGACAGAAGTTTTTCAATAACTTGCTATTAATATTTATTAAATACTGCAAGAAGATCACACAATCAAGATGTATAGATACGAAAACATTCGAGATTCAAGATTCAAGGCACCAATACGGGTTCATTTCATAATTCATAGTCGTATTCATGGGTTCAAGTTATTGTTTGCCAGACTGAATGCTTCTGTTTCTGGTGTGGTACGGTACTTTTATTAGGCCAGCCAGGGACACTGTTGTGCACTTTGAATTGTAATCTCAATATTAAAATGTAAGTATTTCCCATACATAAAATAGATAGTATTAAATAAGCCGTACTTTCTCAGCATCTGATGTTACCGAATGGCTTGTTTGCCGGTTTAATGTCAACCAAGTAGCATTACAGTATAAGTACTTGCATACCAGAAATAGTAAAAAAAATCAAAATTATGCTAGTGTGATGTGCAGCTGCATCACAGCTATAAAGTATAGCCATTCACTTTAGCATCTTAGCTAATGATGATCAAGTTCTTAACTTTGGTACAAGTTATGCTGTATTACTAGTGCTACTGTAGTGGCATTTGGGCATGTGTGCTTATCACTCCCACATCTAGTGCTCAACCAATGGTGCTTTGTTTGAAACTATGCGGTGACTTGTGGGTGACTGAGGCTAGTTTTACACTAATACTATTATCATAACTTCCATCACATGATGAGTGTTTGCTATTTTTGCCATGGAGGCAAGGAAGGGGGGCAGTACATGGGTAGGAAGTGCTTTCTATCACAACGCCACACAAGAAACGTGCCAGCTTTGATGGAGTGAAAAGTGAAAACCTACAAAAAGTACACTAGATCTGCAAAGTGTGTGATGATGATTGGATGGTGCTGAGAGATCATTTGAATGAATCAAAATCATTGAAAAGAATTTTGGGCTGACACTATGGCAGATAGTTGATCACATTGCTGTAGAGGTGGATGAAGTTACGTAATGATGAGATCGCTGCGAAGACTGGAAGAGTATTCAGCTGACACATCAAATTCAATCTACGTTGATGCAGTCAAGAAGACAAGTACTAAGAAGAATCCTCTAATTGCCAAGTCTGCAGATACTGATTAGAGTGTTAAAGGAAAGAGGAATGATGCAGTTGATAACGCATTTACTTTGAAACTATGGGAAAGAGACAGTGTTACATATAAGACTGGCAATGCTGACATGGTAATTATAGAAAATGTGAAGATGCTTTCAACAAAATTATATGTAATAATGTATTGAGTGGCGATTCAAAGGAAGTCATAAGCAACCTGACTGTAAGAAATGAATAACAAGAGCCAGACTGATACACTAGCTGTTGAAAACACTAGGCATTACATATTGAAATGAAATCCAGTTGCGAGTGAATTCATAAGACTCATGATTTTTTAAAACTACTGTGAGGACCATATAATGTAAGAAAAAGAATCATGTCACCTATCTGTTTCTATTGACAAAGGTATATAGGTCACCAGAAGAGAAATGTCCTGTTAAAGACTGAAATGATAATCCACACTGTGGCACATGCATGGTGGATCACAGAACAAGGGACTTACTCTATGTAAAAGAAAAGAGCATCAAGTGCACGAGATTCCAAGTGTCTGATGCATATCTTTTGGTAGATGAGAGATGTAAAACATCAGATGGAACTGAGGGGATTACAAGCAGAACTGACCACGGATACTAATTTTAAGGTTACAAATAAAATGTTGCCTTACAATAATTACACGGGTGAAAATGAAACAGCCGAAATTTATTGAAGATAGGACTGAACGTCTGGTTGTAGGAAAGAGGGACATTTTGAGACACTGTACCTAAGGTACTATAATTAATGTGTCAAATTCAGTGAGGGGTTTTGGGATGATACTTTAGAGCCACTAGAAAATCTGTCCCAAGAGTGATTCAAGATGACATCAATAACATTCATATTAAGTGACTGCTATACTAGTAAACCTGATTACTGAAGGTAACAGAATAAGCTGCTATGTATTGCTTTCTGAGGTCAAGCCCTGCTGATTCAATTAATCTGTGGGCTGCAACTCATCCGAGATAAATCATGGAGTGCAAAAGAATTTTATAGGTAGGCGATTTTCAGGGGCAGTCCTCAGTTATCGGTGGGGTTCCGTTCTGGGGTGTGATGATAAGAAAAAATGGTGCTTTTTGGCGATTTTTTTCGGTGCCGAAAAGTGCCGATTTTTGGTTAAGCGCCATAAAACCGGATCGGCGCCATTAAGCGGCAGCGATTTTCACCGTTAACTGGGACTGCCTGTAAAACCAGATCGCCATTAAAACGTTAACCGGGGACTCAGCCAAACTGTCAAAATACGATTGATAGATATTCTAGTAAGCAGCTTAACATAGCCTAAGCAAAAAACTAAGCTCAGTCTAGTATCGAGCCTATATCTTGTTGGTCAAATTTCTGTTTCTGTATTCTGGGTGCTAGCAATAGCCTAACTCTTGATACTAGGAATAGGTCACTAAAGGTATAGTGGTTAGTGTTTTGGAATTCTACTCGCATGTTGAGAGTTTGCACCTACCCTGAGGCAATGAAAAATCACTGGCTCTTTATCCTGGTCAGATACTGTTGCAGTGGGAGATCAGTGGTGGGGAGCTGGGGAAAATTGGCTGATGTTTGCCTGAGTACCCTTGAGGTAGTGGGAAACTTAAGGCAGGTCTCTTTAACGTCTACCTTTAGTAATATCATAAAAAGTAAAGTTTGGGATCAATCCACTTTCAGTAAAGTGAACTGTGATGTCACGTAAAGCTAAATTCTAATATAATAAATCCAAGGCAAGGCTTGCATTGAATACCTGAAAATTCTCTATAAATATGGCACCATGTGTGAACAAGCAACAGGTTAAGTATCCTACAAAATTCTCAGGACTATATATCTATGATGATATCACAAAGAAAAGGTACTGCTATTAACGAGGTAGAAAAAAAGTATGAATAACATAAACTTATGGGCAAAATAAAATAGATTAGGATTTGACCCTCTCAAATACCATTTGACCCTTATCATTTTGGAAGGCAGGCCATGGCATTATACAGGTATTTCTCCATTTACGATGTTTCATTTTACGATAAACCGAGTTTGCAATGGAATTAGCAGTTCCAATGGTTTCGAAGTTACAAAGCAATGCTGAAACGAAAATGTTAAAAATATTTTAAATTTTGCACATAACAGGAACAGGCAGCAGCGTATGTTGGTGTCATGAACTTCTTGGAGTTTGATGTTTATGATACAGTAATTCATATTTTATATTTATGATAAAGTGATTCATATTTCATTAGAGGATATGTATGTCCAGTACTGAGAGAGAGAGAGAGAGAGAGAGAGAGAGAGAGAGAGAGAGAGAGAGAGAGAGAGAGAGAGAGAGAGAGAGAGAGAGAGAGAGAGAGAGATGTTTACATTAAAGCCTAATACAGTACAGTAAACCCCCCGTATTCGCGGTCTCACGATTCGCGGATTTCTCTGTGGAACATATCTACCCATTATTCGCAGAAAATTCGCCCATTCGCGGTATTTTTCACTGAGAAATAATATTCAGTAGTTACTGTATTTTCACATCATTTTCATGACTCAAGCACTTTTTGTGATAAAACTATTAAAACACTCAGGTATAAGCATTTTTAGAGAGTTTTTCTTGTGTTTAAACTATCAAAATAGGCAGTTCAAAGTGTTTTTAGAGGGGTTTTAAATATTCGCGGATTTTAAGTATTCGTGGATTTTAGCTATTCACGGGGTGGTGCGGTACGCATCCCCAGCAAATACAGGGGTTTACTGTAACACACACACTCTTATACCGTTTTGTTTATATTTTATGCTACAGTATTCTTGTTTATGTTTTTACTGCATTTTCTCTTTTTTTTTTAGTTCTAAAAACCAAATTATAAATGCAATCAAGTCCAAAGGGTACATACATATGCACACACTCAATTCCATGCCGTCGGTGAACTTGGTACAACCTGTTGGGTTTTGTCTTGCCTACATATGAAATAAGCATTTAAATATTTTTATGGTGATTAGAGATGAAATATTCTCTTGCTTCCTGTTATGTGTGCTAATCATACTCAGAATAAACTAAACTTGGAATAAAAACAGTACAGTAAGTCAAGTAAAGGAAAAAAAAATTGTAACACGTACTTACATATGCAAGCACTCACTTGAAGGCATTGTGAACTTCTTGGAGTTTTAATTTCCTAATTTTAGGTTTGTGATACAGTGATTCATATTTCATCAAAGGATATGTGCAGTACTGAGAGAGAGAGAGAGAGAGAGAGAGAGAGAGAGAGAGAGAGAGAGAGAGAGAGAGAGAGAGAGAGAGAGAGATTACATTGGTAAACAAACAAATCGGCAGGAAATAGCTGTTTTGTGATTGTGAAGGATTTTACTGATTTTACTTTTAGCATAAAGTACATTAGTTTACCTTCATACACCCGTTTTACATTTGTGTTAAAAATAATAATAATTCCTTTAATACATTCGTTTCTTTCAGCAACTAAACAAATTATTTTTCTAATTCTTTTGGTAGTAGGATGAATCCGCTGATCCTGAGAATCACTTTTTCACTGTAATATGTTTAATTTTATACATATTACAAAGATAATATATCAATATAATAATACAGTATAAATGGATATTGTAAGTAAAATAACAGTTTCATTAACATTACCTTTACCTTAAATAGAGCTGTAATTGCCTATCTGACTTTTGCAAATGGACACTATAACACCTGGGCTAGCCTAGATCTATAGTTCACACACAGCCTACACATTTTTATCTCGTGTATGGTGATACAATATGGTAACAACTGATAAGGAAGTTGCTGTATAAAAATACATTAGTGGTCACAAAACCATGGTAGGCTGTGGGTACAGTGTAAATTAGGCTATCATATATGTATAGATTATACTGTACACCCTAGTGTAGGGTAGGCTAACTTCAAGTTACGTTTTTTTCAAGAAATGATGGGGTTTTTGTAACCTAACCCCATTGTAAATGGGGAAATACCTGTACATCAGGGTATGTAGGTTGAGGGGTTCCAGGAAGGGGCAAGGTCCCTGTCCACTGAACAGGTATAAAGCACTGCAACTTAAGTAAGGTTACTTTAGGCTAGGATGTAGGCTATCCATATTAAATGACATTTGGCCCATATTTTTCATTTTGTGAGCAAACATAGAGCACTGGTAAATTTTCCAAACTGTTTCTCTTGTGCTTATCCTTGACCAATGATATATACAAAATGGTAAAATGGACTTGTCAGAATACTGCAACCCTCTCTCCATAAACAAAATTAAGGCAAAAGGCCAAGCTCTGAGACCTATGAGGTCATTTGGTGTTAAAAAGAAAAACTTACAGTACAAGGTGTTAAAGGTGTAACAGTTGCACTATGAAACAACTATTAGGCAAGGTGGAGAGAAAGATGAAAGAGAATATGAACAGAGGTACAGTAAAAGGAATGAAAGGAGTTCAGCTGGGGCCAAATGGATGCTGCAAAGAGCAGAGGTACAGTAAAAGGAATAATGCCTACAGTGCCAAACGGATGCTGAGAGGCACACTGACGGCACTGCCCCCATGGGGCTTTGAGTGCAGGCTACTCTATCACTGTCTCAACTGCTCGTCAATGCAACTCATTCTTGTTTGCCAGAACAATAAATCACAATTTTCCTGACTTGGTCCTCAAATAGGAAAACTGGAAAGCCTAAAATGGGAAAAGATCGAGAGGTCCTAAGCCTAAAAAGATGGTCAAATAGGAAAACTGGAAACAAACAAATAGGAAAACTGGAAACTAAAAAGGAAAACACGGACTGGGCAAATAGGAAAACTGGAAAGCCTCAAATAGGAAAACTGGACAGCCTCAAATAGGAAAGGACGTTTTATTTAATTGGTTAAAAATTTGACATTTCACACTAGAAGCAAAACAGGTCTAAGCCTCGTGTGTTATTATAAGGCTACGAACACCCAAGCCTAAGCTTTTCATCGTTCCGAGTACTGCTGTGGTTACCTGTACCTTTGTACCCTAAGGCTCCGGCACTCGAGCCTTTCCCAGATGCCATTATGACAGTTTCGTGACGGCTGTGATGCGTAACGGTGAAATACTTACGGTATACTGTGATGCGTTTGTCCTCTCAATACGCTCAGTGGAGATACGAGCATGTAAAAATGCAATTAACATGAAAGCTGCCCAATTTGTGTTCTATTATTTACATTCACTTCATAAGGTCAGCAAACTTCGAACTGTCAAGGTGAAGCAGGATTCAATCCTCCTTCCTGACTCTCCACGACAGAATTCGATTGCGTTCTCTTCTGGTTCCCCACAGCTGACTTTACCACTGCAAAATTTTAAATGACATTCAGATGGAAATTATATATTTTGTTGATTTAGATTAATATTTAAAGCATTTGCATTATATTTTTCGACTGTTTTTGCGACAAACGTCGCAATTTTCCTTAAATGAACGTACCCCTAATGCTAATGTGATCCGCTTTTGTCAGTCCCGACAAAAGTTCTGGTATCTATAGACTCCTGTGTACTGCAGACGAATTATTTGTAAGAAACAGAGAATACAAAAAAGAAATAAAAAAAAGTCATGCAAATGACTAATTACGTATGAGCATGACTACTCATGGGAAACTCCCGAAATCTTACTACCAAGAAATCGCTAAATAATTGAAGAATTAAAATGATAAGAGAGTTATTCATAAACATTAAGAAATCCTACAAAATACAGTATCAAATTGATCCGCGTACATTGCCTTCCAAGAAAAGAAAGTTTGCGATCAATTTAAGCTCTAGTAGTTTCTAACTCATGCTACGCGGCCAAATTAGATCGCCAGAGCTGGATCATTGTAGTGGGGTTTGAATGTACTGTATTATTATTATCATTATTAATTATTATTATTACAGTATTGTTATTATTATTATTATTATTATTGTGTTGTTGCTGTTTCTTCCTTTGAACAACTGCACATTGACACCAAGGCATTGCTTACCGTTACAATTTAATTTTTCTAACAAAAGTCCAACTCATAACAATCTTGAGGTGAAATTACATAAACGACATTTAATGTTGACTTGATTGAAAAAGGGAAGTGTGTGATCCGTATTCTGCAATGAAGGTAATTATATGGTATTCATGCGTTGAAACTATAGAGTGAAACCTTAATATAAAAATGTTACTGCGACCTTCTGATGATAATAAAGAGACGCCAGTCTCGTGGTTTACAGAAATTAGCAGGGCTACAATTCATTATGACAGAATATTTCGATTGTATCAAAAGTCGCTGAATCAAACCATTTAAATCTTTAATTATATCCACCTTTAATTTTTTTATGGATCCTTTCAGCTGTGCAGTGTTTTCGAAGACAGCAAATCGGAATTGACACTTATTACACGACTTTCTGTGGCGGAATTCAAAAAAAAAAAACAACGGTATTATTTTACTTATGGACATTAATTGCTTTCAACATAAAATATAGGTTTTTCTGTTGTATTATGATGTGATTTGAATGATTTTGAGGTTTATTTCCATCGCAAATGAATACTTATCCTTCCCCGGCAAATGATATATACAAAATTAATAAAATTACAACTTGTCAGAATACTGCACCCCCCTCTCCATAGCTAATAAGGCAAAACTGTGTTTACAGATTACAGTTTTGCCGTATTAGCTATGGAGAGGGGGTGCAGTATTCTGACAAGTCGTAATTTTATTAATTTTGTATATATATCATTGGCCGGGAAGGATAAGTATTCATTTGCGATGGAAATAAACCTCAAAATCATTCAAATCACATCATAATACAACAGAAAAACCTATATTTTATGTTGAAAGCAATTAATGTCCATAAGTAAAATAATACCAAAACAACACACAACACTCACCCTGATCCTCGGTTGCTGGGAGATGGATTAAGGCCGCCGTAACAACCACAACCGCAAACAACCGGAAACACAACAAGGAAATAAAAAAAAAAGGAAACAACACACACACAATAAAACAGCACACCAACAAGAAAAACCAACAACTCCCGGAAAAGCATACGAAAACTGTCCAACACGAAAACCACTGACCGGCACTAGCTCTGACTAAAGACTCTCAACAAAAAACGAACCCTCCTTCACATTCTCACAGACAGCGCCGTAAACAAACTAACGACCCTTATCCCTCTTCCAACAACCTCTCTCTCTCTCTCTCTCTCTCTCACAAAACGTTGGGAAATGCTAAATAAAAATCCATTCATCCCTCTATATTTCCATTTTGGAGAGTTGCCAAGAAAAGTTTGTGGTAAATTGTGATTGCAAACATATACAGTAGATATGTGGTCGCGCTTTTCACTAGTACAGGGACTCCCAAGATCTTAGAGGGCCTTAAATAAGGTTTCAAGCAAGAGCTTCGTGTGGCAACAAGCGCCCACCCAGATAATTATTGAACTTCAAAAGATGAGCACAGGTACAAGTTCTGTGATCATACGCTTACCACAGACTTGCTTTTCATTTGAAAAATTTTACATACTGCTTTCAATATTACTCTATTCTTGGTCCATGTTATAGACAGATAGTTCAGATTATCCAAGTTATTCTCCAGTTTTTTTTTTTTTCTTTTGACTTCCATAAACCGGAATATCTAGTTCCTAGCTAGACAAGAAGGCATGGTAGTAACTAACGCTTCTATTGCAGTTTTCTTTGCTGCTTTGCTTAAAGTCTTAACCACGATGCGACCCAAATCTTTTTGCACTTACGTTACAAGTTAGGCCATAAGCAAGGGGTTCTCAATCTTTTTAATCTTACGAAACCCTTGAACTCTTTCAGTATTGGCCACGCACCCCTTACCCACAATGCAGCATCAGGAAGGGTAAAGATTAATGGATGGTTTTTTGACTTGGTTTATTAAGTTTAAATTGTGTTATATATGTGGAATAGAAAAATTTTTCAATTAATGGGAGTGTGTCACCATGAGGTAGTGTTGATAGGAACAAGTACTTCATAGGGAAACTATGTGACTGGCTGCTAGCATGCAATACAATTACTAAAACAGAACTATGTCAGACACTTTTCGATCATTGTGGCAGTGAACCAGTGCTGCTTGCAGCTAGTTTCAACTTGTAACTAGTAACAGTGATAGGTAAGTCACTGCGTGTGAATAGCATATATAAAGATAATGAAACAATTAAATCAGACATTTTTCCAATAACTGTGACTGTGAGGTAGTGGTGCTATATACAGCTTATAACTAGTTACTCATGGGGAAATTACTGTGTGCGTGACTAGTGTCACTAGCATGAAAAAAATAACAAAATAGTACTAAGAAGGCATTCTGTTCCACTGACTGCGAACTAATGCTGATAGTTAAGCCTAGCAACTAGTTATTAGTAATAGCTACTTACTCACAGGGAAGTCAGTGTGTGCGACTGCATTAAAATACAAGTATAGACTAATTCAGTGAGATGGTTGGGCCTGTTTCTTTGCTGCAAACAGGTCAATCCTCGGCACAGCCTTTGAAAGAGCCACTCTTATGTCGTCTTTGACTGTAAGACGTGAATGTAACCTGTTTTTAATCAAGCACAGTGCTCAGAATCTCTGCTCACTGCGGCATGTAGAAGAAAACATCAGGAGGTTCCGTACACATTTCTTTGCTAAAGCAGAATAAGAACTTGCCATTGTTGACCAGAATCTGGCCAATGACAAACTATCGAAAGAATCTTTTACAGTTGAGTTGCTGACAAAGCACATGTAGGCCACTTTCTACAGACAGGTTTGCAGTTATTCAAAATCGAAGTATTTTGAGAAACCTGTCACGTACCCCCAAAATTCCTCTCACGTACCCCTGGGGGTACACGCATACCAGGATGAGAACCCCTGCCATAAATTTTGCCCAAGTCTAATCTATGCGGCGACGTAATTGTTTTACTTCTACTTACCAATTGTTTGTGATATATCATTGGCCCCAAAGTACTTTACCAAAGTTTTGTAATCTATATATTACATTACAGTAGAAGAGGCTCCAACCTGGTTTTTCTCAATATCAATTTCAGAGACAGCATTTGCTGAACTAGTGTTTTTCATGAACGTGAGCCTGAATGAAGGTACTGAAATAATCATTATTCGCTGACCTGTCCCTGGATTTGCAGCAACTAACGTAGTTTAAATAATCACTGTGCAAGAATGTAATAGAAATAGCGTTGGGGTCATCCGTCTCACTTCAGCTTAATTCCCTACAAACTACGCTCACAAATGCACTTGACGCCTGAACAGTAAGGTTAGGCTTTGAGAAACTGACCCAGCATGTGATCCTTAGCCTACTAGTGACTGATAAGCCCAGAGTGCTGGACTCAATTTCCTAATAATCGGATATTAATAATATATAGAATGTTTTCGTTAACCCAATTTGTAGATATCTTCATTAATAGCATCCCGCAAGATTAAGCAATGCAAAGGACGCACCTTTGAGGATTTATGAGAAGAAGGAAGATGATTTTTGAAAAGTAAATTCAACTAAATATGAATGTGTAAGTAAGGGAGAGAGAGAGTTATAAGGCGGCCGATGATAAAGGGAAGAAAAATATAAGACGAAATTAAGTCCTGAAAGAGATCCTTGGAGATACGGATAGGGTAGATGAAGCACGAGGAACTAGAAGAGAAATGAAGTTTTGAGAAACAAGGAGAGGAGCCATACGAAGAGAGTTTGCTTAACAAGGGCCTAGGAAAGAACTTATTAGGAATCTTGGCCATGTTGACAGCAATGATGAACGATTCCTAAAAGTCACCTAGGGAGGATGACCAGAATATATTTTGAGGATCAGTGAAAAGTGGCGACTTCAAGCTTTTAGGAATATGAATGGTGAGTGGACTTTCTAAAGCTTCCATTCTAGTAGAACTAAGAACAACAATAAAACATTTCGAAAGGCTGTGCAAGAGTGTCTGAAGGAGTCATTATAATTGACTGGGGATGAATAAGTATTATTCTTATCATAATCTAAAAAAAAAAAAATTGTATGGAACAAGCCTAAAAGCTATCGACTTGCAAAGCACGTTTCCACCGAAGAGAAAGAAAGCCCATATGTGAAAAAAGTGGAAACAAAGAAGGAAGAAACAAGTATAAAGATAGAAATAAAAAAGGTAATGAACACTGCAGGTAAAAAAAAAAAAAAACTGCGACGATTGCTAATTTATATTTAAAAGTATTATTCCTCAGTTGTGTATTAAAAGGAATAAAAGATCTCTTGGTTTGTGCAGATGAGACACTAAAAGCTTTGACCTCATAAACAAGACGGAGCATTTATTGCGCTTCCATTGTAAAATTTAGGACGCCATTTTGCCCGCACGGACAGTGGCGCCTCTTAGCACCTGAAGGTTACAGTTGCCACTAACATGTGCTTTCCTGTGTGGGAGAGAAAGATTTAATTCGCTAATCACATGACATATGAATTATCTACGTTGAAGTAAAATAACATTATTCAAGTGCCACATGAAAAGCTTGAAAATCTTTACAATGATAAGAACAGAACAGAATATACAATTTAGGCCACAGGTTAAACACTGGGACCTATGTGGTCATTCGGCGCTGAAAGGATAATTGAAAGTAAAAGGTTACAAAGGTGTAACAGGGGGAAAACCTCAAAGTAGTTGCACTATGAAACAAGTATTAGATGAGGGTGGAAAGTAAGCTGGAAGAAGGAGAATGTAAAAGGAATGAAAGGGGTTGCAGCTAGGGGCCGAAGGGACGCTGCAAAGAACCTTAGGTAATGCTTACAGTGCACCACGCGTGAGGTGTATTGACGGCGCTAGCCCCCAACGGGGTTTACAATGATGACTTCATATTTACCTACGCCTATTGACGTTGAAAAATGCCCTAATACAAGCTTTATGAATATGGTCAATGATAAGATAATTAGTGTCATGATATGCCTAATTGTAATAATTTTTCGATCTTTTCAGTTTTTGATTAGGCTATTGAAAAACCCACGTACATTATATATATATATATATATATATATATATATATATATATATATATATATATATATATATATATATATATATATATATATATATATATATAGTACATATATATATATATATATAATATATATATTATATATATTATATAAATATATATATATATATATATATATATATATATATATATATATATATATATATATATATATATATATATATATATATATATATATATATATATATATATATATATATATATATATATATATATTGTTACTAGTTTTCCGAGGTGCGCTGGGATTTACGTTACTTTAATCAACAGGGCCTTGCAATAAAACCCTCGCAAGACAGTAAACAGAGAAAAAAAGAGCAAATAATAAGTGGCAGGTCGCCAAGTAAGAATTCTGCTTCTTAACACTACTTTATTCACACAAGAACAATGGTAATTTAAAAGTGACAGATCTCACTAAAATTGTAAATGTACAATAAATCACTGAGTTTGAGATTACTACAAGTCAAGGTGTACACAAAGGGACCACATACAAATGGTCGTTAACTTCAGCAATGCAGTTATGTCAGCCTGGGTAGGGTGGATTCCTCTGGCAAATCAGGATGGCAGGAGAAACATCTACTTGGTAAAAGCCTCTGACAACACTCCTGGAAGTGAAATCACTCCAGATGAGACCACTACGAAAATTACATCTCTCTTGGGGCGAGTTAACACACAAGTTAAATGGGCTGCGTTACTCTAATCACTCCTAGCAAGGGTACGAATTGATCCAATCACTTCTAGCAAGGGAATGGCATTACTCTAAGCCCTTCCAGCAAGGAACGCTCAGGCATGGATAAGTACACTGTTGCAAAATCAAAGTAAAGGGGAGTGAATTAAATTGCGAATTGTGAGAGAGAGATATCGAGTCTGAGAAAAAGTACACTGGCTTAGTGCTAACCTTTGAATCCCAGAACATACCGTACTTTGCTTCTTTGTGATGCTTGGATAGCAGATTCTCCAGGTGAGGTAGAACCGAACTGTATTGTGGTGACGTCTGGCTCGAAGGTCAAAGTTCTTCAAGTGTGTGGGAAAATGAGTGCCTGCCTGGCACAAGGCTTGCGGCTCCGTCAGGCAGAGCCTTCGGCTGACCTGGCCCTTTTTAAGGTAGAGAATGTGCTTGGGGCATGGCTTCAGGTTACATCACTGCCGTATACCTGGGGATTAACAAGAGAAGATCTTCACCAGCAAATTGAAAAAGATAAGCGGGGGTGAGTTAGGTTTGGGACTTAGCTAGAAGGGAACAGTGACTATCGTCC
This sequence comes from Macrobrachium rosenbergii, assembly GCF_040412425.1. Taxonomy (NCBI): domain Eukaryota; kingdom Metazoa; phylum Arthropoda; class Malacostraca; order Decapoda; family Palaemonidae; genus Macrobrachium; species Macrobrachium rosenbergii. The sequence continues at coordinate 2,015,621 of NC_089762.1, forward strand.
AGGTGTTCTCCCTCGGGAGAGATGAACGCCTGCCATAACAACTAAGGTTCACTGCCACTCCTGAATTTCTACCACCTCACTGTGGGTCTACATAGTCCCTCTGTTTAATAAGAATATTTTCTGAATTATTAAAGCAGCATAGAAAACCAAATATATATATATAATATATATATATATATATATATATATATATATATATATATATATATATATATATATATTATTATTATTAAAACAGTTTAACCAGACCACTGAGCTGACCATCAGCTCTCATACGGCTAGCCCGAAGGATTTAGATGGAAGCCTATCTATGATATATATACACATAGGAGTACATACTTCATTCTTGTAATAGATCTTGAAGATTGTTAACCATGATATCCTCATGTAATGGTCTAAATCATCATCACAATCAGATTTTTGGGGAAACAGTCTCGTCAAGAAGATTTAGATCTCGGAAAGAAGCTGCGGACCAGTGATGACAGAACGAAAAATCTACCGATTGTGACATCATGCTACATCCGAACCACTCCTGGATATGTCATTCTGTTGACAGGACACCCGACGAAGAACACCAAGTTTACTAGCAGGGTATGTTGATATATCCCTTACGTGCAGTGAAAAAGGATGTCTGGATTCGGAGAATACACCAGCTATTACCGAATATTCAGAATCCTTTAGCACAATACAAAGCGAATCCAAGATAGACGTGCGCATGTGTGGCGTAAAATAAATGTAAACTGGGAGAGAGAAATAAGTAAGTGCAAGAATTCTCCACAAGGAAAACAAGTTTCTATCAAGTCCTACCTAGTGATTACACACTTTGTCAGAACTATGAACATTACTCAGACTGGTCTGCGTAATGAATCGTACATAGTACATGTTCATCTGAGCTTAGGGAGATTCTAAGCATGCTCGCAGGCATATACTCGTATATACTCTCGCTCGCATACTCCCATCTTCGCTCGAGTTTGTTTATCTTACCATTGCTTTCAGACGGGGCTGGAAGACTTGAGGTGAGGAAGAGGCTGTCAGTTTTAGATGTTGATGCTAATAATCTGCGTAACTTTTTTCTCTCTCTCTCTCTCTCTCTCTCTCTCTCTCTCTCTCTCTCTCTCTCTCTCATATGTCTTCAGTACGATTATTTATCCTAAGAAATAATTTTAACCTTTACTAAACATTTGCTAAATTATGAAGGGAAATCAATAACATATCTAAAAAATAACAAATGTTGTACAGTGAACCGAAGGATGAATACTCAGCTCTCTCTCTCTCTCTCTCTCTCTCTCTCTCTCTCTCTCTCTCTCTCTCTCACATGTCTCCAGTACGATTATTTACCGTAAGAAATAATTTTAACATTTACCAAGCAATTGCTAAATTATGAAGGGAAATCAATAACATATCTAAACAATAACAACAGTGTTGTACAGCGAAGGATGAATACTCTCTCTCTCTCTCTCTCTCTCTCTCTCTCTCTCTCTCTCTCTCTCTCTCTCTCTCTCCGTAGTTTGCTCTTATAAGATAACCTTTCTCGTAGCGAGCGGAGAATTTATCCGACAGTCTAGCCCTACAGGCGCGCTTATCAAATCTCTTTCTGAGAGACGACCATTTTTTGGAAGATCGGGCATTCGTAAAACGGCCCAGAAAACTCGCAGCAATATCCATGCATGACGATGGTGCTCTTGGCCTCTGCAAGTTCCCTTTTTCTCCCACAAATCTCTTTGTTTCCATCTGATTCACACCATGAATAAGGTACCCCGAAAGGAAAAATTGCAGCGTGAGCTGTAAATGAGAAGCTGACCAGGAAGAAGAAGAGTAGAGTCCTCGGGGCTCAAGCACTCACTCACGGCTTCCGCTCGCCATCACTCTCTGCATTAGCAGAGCGCACAGTTCTTCTTCTGCAATCAGCGGAGCGTACATTAACGAAGGATGGGCGAAGAAAAATCGACGGCTGTTGCTCTGCGCTGGCCCCCCCAACATTAATCATTCGTTATTCACATTCCGGGAAAGCACATTGGCAGAACAAATGGGAATGGGCAGAGAGGAGAAGGAGGTGGAGGAGGAGGAGGAGGAGGAGGAGGAGGAGGAAGAGGAGCAGGAGCTCTTTGCTAATGAATTCCAGTCCCTTTGCTCCTTGCTCATTCGTAACCATCGTCTGGGAAAGATGGGTGTGTGTGTGTGTGTGTGTGTGTGTGGGCACTGCATTGATTTCTGGATGATGTGGAGCAAAGGAAACGACCTAAAGTATAATAGACAAAAGGTCTGCACAAGAACGAAGGACTAAGAAGATACTTACGCTTCAGAAGCCTATTTTGTCTCTGATTCATGGACGTTTTTTCCATCTGTCTCTAAGATCTGCCTCACCACATTAGCTAATAACACAAAATACCGGTCTTTTACGTTATTTATACACACACACACACATATATACATACATACATACATATATATATATATATATATATATATATATATATATATATATATATATATATATATATATATATATATATATATATATATATATATATATATATATATATATATATATATATATATATATATATATATATATATATATATATATATATATATATATATATACATATACAGTATACTCTGGTGTATTTATATATGTGTATATGTATATATATAATTTATATATAATATAAATATATGTATATAACTTTTACGTCATACATACAAAGTCTGGAGATGTTTCATCACATAACGTCTCTTTGCTTATGCCCATACTTATTGCATCAAATGATCTCCCAGCACAACATTGTTTTTCCCTACTGAATCCGATATAAAGTAATCAATTCGTGAATATATGGGAACATCGCCGATGAGCCTTGCTGTGGAAACCCCGTGTGTTACATCGAGGGACTCTTTTAGGAAACCTAAAGAAACATTTTTTGTGGAATCTGGATGGTCAAAGCCTTTTCATTTGTAATTTGAGGGGGAGAGAGGCTTACCACGAATTGCTGTCCCGCAATTGACTTATTTTACGCAGAACGCGGATGCTGAAACCGATGACTTACATTTGTTTTTCTAGAAAGTGGTTAGTTTTGATGTTAGATGCTTCTCTGCTAATTTCGTTTTTTCCTCTTTGGAAGGTAAAAAGTTTTCTCCTGATAACCAAAAAATATTCAAATGTCTTTTTTTCTATTGATGAACATTAACTTCGCTCGCCTAGAAATTAAAAATAACTTCCAGGAAGATTCAAGAATTGATCGAGATGACAGATTAATAAAAAGAAAGCGATTCTAGTATTTCCTTTTTCCGTTAATTCCCGGGAATTACCAAAAGCACCGCGTATCCCGTTGACGGGAATTTGGAAACCCGACTACCGACGCAAATATGACTGTTGAAGGCAATGAATGCAAGCACACAATGGTTTGATTTTAGCAGGCAGAGAGTGACCTAAATGCCCTCAGTCTAATTTGGATACTGAATAACAGACTATACAATTTAGTCCGAAGGTTAAGCGATGGGACCTATGAGGTCATTCAGCGCTGAAAGGAAAATTGAGAGTAAAAGGTTACAAAGGTGTAACAGGGGGAAAACTTCGCAGTTGCGCTATGAAACAATTGTTAGCAGAGGGCGGAAAGTAAGATAGAAGAAAAAATATGAATGGAGGTACAGCAAAAGGAATGAAAGGGGTTGCAGCTTGGGGGCCGAAGGGACGCTGCTGAGAACCTTAAATAATGCCTACTGTGCACGGCATGAGGTGCACCGATGGCGCTACCCTCCAACGGGGAAAAATTCGGATATTAGACACCGCACGCTTGTCTGACCGGTATAAAACTCGCATCCCAATCAAGATATTACATCGAGGAAGCTTGTTTGCCGTTGTTTTGCTTGTGACAAAAGCTTCCAGGAATTTCTTTGAAATAAACGCACGGTAAATGTTCCATGGGACACAGCCACATAATATTTTTTTTCCAGATCGAGATTAAAGGATTGTTTTAGTTTCGAAAGGCCAGCCCTGATGGAAGAGGAATTTTTAGTACAATGTTCTATAAAGAGAGAGAATCCCCGTAATCCTTTTAATAAAAAAAACTGTGAAATATTACTTTATAATATATCGTACTGTTGCCTAAGGTATTTTTTTTTTTGTTGCAGAACAATACTCCGGTGATGGTAAAACAAAAGATCTACAAATTCAGATCGTGACATCATGCTACGTCAAGTATCAATTTGCTTGTCCATTTGTATTTATTTACCTGTTATTTTTTCTGTTTCCACTTTACACACACGGGCATTATACTTTCTGGAAATTTCCTTTACAAGTCCTTGTAGGTTTTTCAAAAGTTTGTTTATTTTAGATGATGACAAGAATAATGATTATTCATCTTCAGCCAAGATTAATAAACCCCTCTAGATCCTCTTCGAGTTCCTCGTTGGGCGAGTCGGTAGAGGTGTCGGCTAGCACTCTGCTAGGCTCGAGTTCGAGTCTCCGGCCAGCTAATGAAGAATTAGAGGAATTTGATTTCTGGTGACAGAAATTCATTTCTCGGTATAATGTGGTTCGGATTCGACAATGAGCTGTAGGTCCCGTTGCTAGGTAACCAATTGGTTCTTAGCCACGTCAAATAAGTCTAATCCTTCGGGCCAGCCCTAGGAGAGCTGTTAATCAGCTCCTCAGTGGTCTGGTAAAACTAAGGTATACTTAACTTAGATCCTTTCTTTGAAGGCTGGCTTTTCTAATCAATTCAGCGACTTTATTACGTTCATACGTCTCCTACAATGGAAGTTCTCGAAATTCTACTCACCACCCATCTTCCTCAAAGATTGAAATCACCACCTTTTCACAAATCCTCAAAACATATTCTGCAGGAGTCGATCAACTGGCGAAGTCCTGTCCTTCGCTGCTCATGTGAGATGATCCTCTCTCGGGACAATGCAGGAATCGTTCATCATTGGGGTCAATATGGCCAAGGTGCCTGCCTCACAAGTTCTGTCACAGGGCCCTGTCAGTAAACTCCCTTCATAAAGTTTCTCTCCTGATATCTCTTACCTTACCTCAGGTTCGAATTCTGACCGGTCCACTTTAGTTTTCTGTAAAAGAAAACTATTGAGATGGATATCTCTCTGTCCTTCCGCACTTTTTCTGTCCGCCCTCAGATCTGAAAAACTACTGAGGTCAGAGGGCTGCAAATTGGTATGTTGATCATCCACCCTCCAGTCATCAAACATACCAAATTGCAACCCTCTAGCCTCAGTAGTTTTTATTTGATTTAAGGTTAAAGTTAGCCATGATCGTGCATCTGGCACCGTTATAGGTCCCAGCAACACAGGCCACCATCAGGCCGTGGCTCAAAGTTTCATGGGAGCGGCTGGGGGCGCATTATTAAAGCTGACGGAAAAGTGCGCCGAAGAAACTTCGGTGCATTTTATACGTTTTTTCTGTTCATGATTCAACTCCTTATTTACAGGGATGTCCTGAAATTTACGACACATTTTCTACCTGTTTTTCTAGTTTCGTTGGATTCAGTTTTTTACACCTGTTAGGCCTTATTTGAGTCATGAAGAATTAGAATGATTTCTGGTGATAGAAATACATTTCTCGGGTTTACTGTAGGTCCCATTCTAGGTAACCAGTTTTCCCGTAAAATAAGCCTTGATCAACGGCCTCTAGGAGAGCTTCAATCAGCTCCTTGGTCTGGTTAAACTTTTCTTTTTAACAAAGTCACCTTTTTCACCCTCTCTTCTTGTAAATCTTCAGAGGAACTTTCTTAACCTCGCGTAATCTTCCATGATGCTGTCAATGGAGAGGTTTCTGAATCGGGTAGGGTATCGACGACAATAAATAAATAAAGAGATAATTTTTAAAGAAAATAAATAAATGGAAAATAAAATAAATAATTTGGTTGAAATGTATGGTAAAGAAAATAATTGGAAGTGAATGGATAAGTGGAAATAATTGGTTAATTGGATAAGTGGAAATCGGTGAATGGAAGGAACAAATCATTGGATAAGTGGAAATGTATTGGTTGAAATGTATGGTCGAAACACAGGATAATTGGTTAAATCGGTAAATGGAAGGAATAAATCATTGGATAAGTGGAAATGTATTGGTTGAAATGTATTTGATGGTTAAATCGGTAAATGGAAGGATAAATCATTGGTGGAAATCGGATAATTAAATGGTAAATGGAAGGAATAAATCATTGGATAAGTGGAGATGTATTGGTTGAAATGTATGGTCGAAATACAGGATAATTGGTTAACATTATCGCCTTGGAAGGATCAGTCAGTGATTCTTGCAAAGTCAGTTTCTTAAAAGCTGATAAATCTGTTCGAGGGTTACATGGGCCTTTCCGAGAGAGAATCCCTTTCAGAACTATATGGAACCCATTTTTTCCACGTCCCGTAGATTTTCCTTACGTGATTGCTTTTGATGAAGTTGCGATGAACTCTTTCCATCTCAGGAATAACCCATTTTTTACTACCAACTCTACTCATTTCATTCTGTCTCAGTAAGGTCACGGAACTCTGCTTATTGTACAAAAATTACTTAGACATTACTCTCGAGAGATTGATTAACACGCAAGGCTCCGCTTTCTTGCCGAGGCTCAGTAAAGCATGACTTCTCGAGATTTATTCGGTCCTATAAGTCCACAAAGTTTAGTTCTAGAATGAAACAAGTAGAAAATACGGCGAAGTTCCTTCGGCGCAATCGAGTTTTCTGTACAGCATATAATCGAGGCCACCGAAAATAGATCTATCTTTTGTGGTCTCAGTATTATGCTTTATGAGCCGCGGCCCATGAAACTTTAACCACGGCCCGGTGGTGGCCTGTTCTATATCGCTGCCTAAAGCACGATTATGGCTAACTTTAACCTTAAATAAGATAAAAACTACTGAGGCTAGCGGGCTGCAATTTGGTATGCTTGATGATTGGAGGGTGGATGTTCAACATGCCAATTTGCAGCCCTCTAGCCTCAGTAGTTTTTAAGATCTGAGGGCGGACAGAAAAAGTGCGGACAGGAAAAAAGTGCTGACGGACAGACAAAACAGGCACAATAATTTTCTTTTACAGAAAACTAAAAATGTCCAAGTGCCTCTACCTTTATTTAAAGATAATTCAACCTATCTTTTTATTTTTCATTTTTTTTTTGTAAGTTTTACACTTAAAATGAATTTCGAAATATTTATTCGTACCAGATGTGTCAACCGCTAAGCATCAGCCCCACAGAATTAGATTTCTGATCCACCTTTGTAAAGACGCATCTTTTTTGACCAGCTGAAAGTACAAATATGACGTATCGGTTTCCTTCACAATAATGCACATCCGACCTGATGACTTCTTTTGATTTTTCTTTGATTAACCAATTATCCTGTCGTTCGACCGTAAATTACAACCAAAACATTTCCACTTATCCAATTTATTCCTTCTCCATTTACCGATTGAACCAATTATCCTGTACTTCGACCATACATTTACAACTAATGCATTTCCACTCATCCAATCATTTATACCTTCTCCATTTACCGATTTTACTTTCTTTCCACGCTAAATCATCTTTTTTTTTTTTTTTTTTTGTTGCATAGCTTTACCATTAAACTTCCCCGGGGATTAAATGGAACCTCTCCCTTCTTTTACTTCGTTGTTCCTCCAGAAAAAGATTCCGGTCCTTTCCGAGAGGACTGAGGGAACTAATTGGACGGGTGATTTCACAGGAAGTAAACTGGGGTGAGATTGATGGGAAGGGAAGTTGTGCTTTTAGATGGATCAGATGGGCCGGAGTTTTCACGGGGAGAGAGAGAGAGAGAGAGAGAGAGAGAGAGAGAGAGAGAGAGAGAGAGATAATAATCACCTGAAGAAAAGAGAGAGAGAGAGAGAGAGAGAGAGAGAGAGAGAGAGAGAGAGAGAGAGAGAGAGAGAGAGAGTAATCACCATGAAAAGAGAGAGAGAGAGAGAGAGAGAGAGAGAGAGAGAGAGAGAGAGAGAGAGAGAGAGAGAGGAGAGTGGGAAGGGAGGAGAGAGAAAATAATCACGGGAAAAGAGAGAGAGAGAGAGAGAGAGAGAGGAAAGAGAGAGAGAGAGAGAGAGAGAGAGAGATGAGGTATAATGAACTACAATCCATCAGAAATTTAGAACTGGGTCAAAACGGATTTCATTCCTGGTGATTTCAAAGCAGTCCATTAATGGACACGCCTCACCTTTGTTCCTACAAATTTCAAAGACTATAGCCCAGTCCAAGTTTTCGAATCAAGATGGTTTTAAATACCCAGAAGGGAACTATACAGGTAAAAGCGTCTTTTATCCTACACGTATCATCACTGATGAGAAATTATTTCAAACAAACACGAAAGATGTATCGGAGTTTCCATAGAGTAAAGACATATGATACGCATGCACCTGGCGTGCATTTAATCTACGACATTTTTTTTGCACGTGAGAACTTTATAACATATTCCAGTCGCCCTATAACCTTTGCCTAATGAATAGTCGAACTTCCCATCCATTTGACCAGCAACCTCACGCCTCTCATAAGAAATCTGTTCACTCATGTTACTGGTTCTGAATTTCATCTACGTCCATAATATCTGTAAAACGAACTCATTTCAATAATCAATATTTTCATTTTCCTCCACGAAACCAAATAAACTCCGTACTTCAGGTCTTTCAATTCACCCAAAACTTTTTTTTATCTGCATTACAGCTCGTTCTTGTATATTTCAAGGGCACCCGACAGTAATAATTTTTGAGTCCTTTTTTCATAATATATGTAAATGTGTGTGTACGTGTATGTACGTACATACATAAAGAATAGAAAGGTACAAATAAAGACCACCAGAATAATCATTAATCAAAACGTTACACAACAAAACATAATCCCAAGAATCAACACTGACCACCAATCGAAATCAGAAAGTTGAGGGTATAGCTGGTAGAACATTTGGTGCCAAAATGGGTCTGAGACAAGGGTGTGTTAAGTCTCCTTGGCTAGTTAATGTCTTTCAGGGGTTGAGTGATGTGAGACATATTTGCCGATGATATGCTGCTCATTAGGACTGTGAAGAACTGCAGTTATTTGTGAGAGTCTAAAAGTGTTTGCAACTGGAAAAATTAAGAGTAACCGTACGAGTGAGCAAGCGTAAGGTTAAGTTAAGTATACCTTAGTTTAACCAGACCACTGAGCTGATTAACAGCTCTCCTAGGGCTGGCCCGAAGGATTAGATTTATTTTACGTGGCTAAGAACCAACTGGTTACCTAGCATCGGGACCTAAAGCTTATTGTGGAATCCGAACCACATTATACCGAGAAATGAATTTCTATCACCAGAAATAAATTCCTCTAATTCTTCACTGGCCGGTCGGAGACTCGAATTCGGGCCTAGTAGAGTGCTAGCCGAGAACTCTACCGACTCGTCCATCGAGGAACTAGTTTAAGGTTATGATGGAAAGTAGAGGGTAGGGAGAAGGAACAGCTAGTTCTAATATAGAAGGTGGGAGAAGAGAACAGAATATAAAATTTAGGCCAAAGGCCGAGGGCTGGGACTCATGAGGTCATTCAGCGCTATAACAGAAACTGACAGTAAAAAGGTTTTAAATATGTAACAGGAGGAAAACCTCGCAGTTGCACTACGAAATAACTGTTAGAAGAGGGTGGAAATTAAGATGGAAGAGAGAATATGAACGGAGGTACAGTAAAAGGAATGAAAGGGGTTGCAGCTAGGGGCCCAAGGAAGTGACACTGCAAAGGACCTTAAGCAATGCCTACAGTGCACCGCGCGTGAGGTGCACTGACGGCACTAACCCCCCTACGGGATCGAATATCCTTTGTTGCAGAGGAGTCCCTGACGGCATAAACAATGGACGCCTGCTGTCCACCCGAGGGCAGGCATGGCTCTACGATCCCGAACGGTTAAAAGCGACCCAGTAAAAATCGCAAACTCTAGAGATTTCTTTCTGATTTTTCTTTCATTCGTAGCCAAATTTATATCCCGTTCAACATTTAATTTTTTCGTCACTGTTATCGTGACGATGCATAATCTTATCATCTAAAAAAAATATTTGCCTGTAGAACACCAAGCATTATTCTTAATATATTGTTATGCAATGGTTTTACACTTTTTGTTAATATTTTTACTTTAATCTTTCAGTCCAGCTCTTAAAATATGAAGAAGAAGAACGAAAGAGGCACACGGTTGCAAGCAGACACTTATACAAAATCGATTTCATGTCTGCCATATTATCTTCATGAACTGACAGCCGTTTCTTCACCTAATTATGATTTATTAAAGTTCCTTGAAGGAAAAAAGTAAAAAGGAGCCCCATAATGCCCATTTATCGCCAGCCTGATCGAGGGTATTAAGATTTCTCGAAATCGTTTTGGTTCAGATTCTAATTGTAGAAAAAGCCGTATGAAGGAAAGCTGTCGCGGATATAAATAAAGTACCGGTATTACCAGAAACAGAATTCTTGGAAGTTCCACAGTTTTGCATTCAGGTTCACTGTCAGCGCGTCTTCCTCGACTCGCCGAACGCCTAGGGACCGGCGTGGTCGACATCATCCCAATCTTGCGAGGCATCTAGATTCATGCGTACGAAATACACAGTCCCTTAAAACTTAAGGTCAGAGTTCACTTGAAGAGAGATGTGTCTTTCCTGTCAATGGATGAAAACGGCAATGAAATTGTTGTACATGTTTTGGTCTTGTTTGTATACCAAACAAACTCCGATATTATTCAGGGGAATTGTTTCAGTGTTAACGGTCACAACATGTAACCCGGTTGCCATTTCATTTCACTTGACAAATCTCTCCTATTTTCCTTCGTTCAGATTTTAACATTTTCTTTCGCGAGAAGGTTTTACCTAATGTTTTTGTTTTTTTGTTGTCAAGTTTAAAAATGTTTTGTGTACTGGATATCCAAAGTGTAAAATTCTTCCCCTGAGTTTGTCTTATTTTGATATGAATAAAAGCAAGTCACTTTTCAACCATTTTACCTCGATTTTGGAGTCGGTGAATCTCGGTTATTCCAAAAACATGATTCTTTCACGAGAGTGTTTTGCTTAATACTTTTGTTTATTGTTATTGTTATTATTATTATTATTATTATTATTTATTATTATTATTATTATTATTATTATTATTATTATTATTATCGCTGCTTTTTCACTCGTATTAATTCTCTAGTGACATCCTTTTCATCGGAACAAAGATTAACTGTGGGCTGTCAGATATTCTCAGTTCTTATTTACAAAGGACACCCTTTAGTCAGTGGTAACTTCTACAGAACAGTATATGGTTTGAGCACTCTGAATGCTCCCACCCTTTTTTCCCCCTCCTCCTCCTTCCCATCTTTCTCTTCCTCTCATTCCTCCCTTACTCAACCTCTGATGTTCTTATCCCCTCCTCCCCCTCAGTCCTACAGTCCTAATTCCCTCCCCCTCCAGTCTGTGACACGGACGACTACCCTCCGATGCCGAAATTTTAAAAGCTTCCAACCAAAGGACGATCTCCTACCCTGCGATACTCGCCTTTGAAAAGACAACCCTCTGTATAACTATTAAAACCATCGAGAAGATGGAGCAACATGAGATTTCCTGTAGGAAAGCACGGGTTTTAACCTTCTACACTCCAATGAGAAACTCAACAAGGCATTATTCCCCTCAGGAACACCTGTTGCCAGATTAATGGTTACCACCAGGATCGAAGCCGAGGACCTCTATTTGTGCAATCCGTAGCATGAGACATGAAGCCAGTGTCTGGAACCCACTACTCCCGAGTGGCCCAGCTGTTCAGAACACCAGTTGGTAACGTGTTGGCCTCTTAATCGAGGGGACCAGCGTTCGCTCCCCGTCAAGGGGCGGATAGTGAGACTGTCTGCTGGATGGTGTCTGCCATGGGTGACGATATGGTGGGGGGGTTGGGGTTACCAGGCTGACATCCGCCCGAGAGGTAATACCCTGTGGGAGGACTGAAACCTTTAATTCTAACTATGGTTCAAATGCTTCAGTCTTAGACTGGCCACTGCACAATTAAAAGCTAAGGCAATCCCATGAAGAGTGACACCAGAACCTGCATTCGAACAATTGGCATCTTATCCAGAAACACTACCGAAAACAACCGTACAACCCACGAAAGCAGCGCCAGTTCCTCGTCAACGGAAAACAAGGCCCCAGCCAACTTCCAGACGTGCTCTTTACCACCTCTAGACCGGCCCACCTCAAAACCAAGCTCCAAATAAGCTCGCCTTACTCCTACACCCCTAACCCATCCTGAATCTGTTCAGAGAAAATGGATGAAATTGTAGTTTCCCGAGACTTCAAAAAGTTTTTCCTGCGGCAGTTTCTGGTTCATATCAGGAGTGAATATGCATGCCTTTTCAAGAGGCAAGAGACCATATCAACAATTTTCTCACCAATTCAGCACATCTTTTTGGCGCTTCCAAAATCGACGACACTCGGTGAACAGCATTTCGGCAGTCGTTAATCAGTCTGACTGACAGTTGCTCCGTTTCACTAATCTTCTTTCTTTCTCTGTTCTGCCACCGGCACCAGTCGAACCGCCGCAGTCCAAAGTGGGGGTCCTCATCGCCGTACGCTGACGACACATTTCCGTTCCTCGAAGGTAACCCGCTGATGGTGGATACCCTGTAATAATCCTCTATGGTATTTCTTGGTTTTTCTTTTCTTATAAAAACTGTAGTTAGAGTTGATGCTTTCTTTAGAAAACAATAAGTTATCTTACATAAAGATATGTGAGCAAAAATTAAATCTAATTTAAATGTTAAATATCTCCAGTTAACTCTCTCTCTCTCTCTCTCTCTCTCTCTCTCTCTCTCTCTCTCTCTCTCTCTCTCTCTCTCTGCCCTTTGAGGAACTACGATTTTAAATAATGTTATTTCATAATTTTGGACTTTTCCCACATTATTTATGCCATTTCAGCATTTATAGACATCACACATAAATCCTTTGGGGGCTGATGCCATGATTTGGGGAGGTATCCACTGTTCAATGTATTAAGGCTATCTACAGAGGTCCTTTAATGAACTGGGATGACCCACAGGTACTGCCCAAAAACAATAAATGCTCTCCTTTTCAACATCCCCTGAAGGTAAACTCAGATTTGGTATCAGGTGCAGAAAGCGCTGTCACGTTGTCCTAATATTTTAATCCTAATTTTGGCCTCAATTATAATTAGACAAGCTTCTCAATTAGTCTTTTTTTTTTTAAAGAATCGATAGGTCATAAATTGCCTTAATTGCATAATGAGAACATTATATCTAGCAAGGTTGTTTCACCCTCCAGAGACCAACCACGCTGGTTGGACTGTCACTGTAACTTCTAACAGCCAAATCTGTGTCGCTCTTCCTTCCAATTAAGCTGTTACCACTTTTAACTATAACGCCTTACAGCACTCCTCAGAGAGATAAACAGAATACACACCTACGCGTCTTCCCTTCATTCGCGGCGAAAAAAAACTCTTTCCTCTCCCTTTCCTCCATCGATCCCTACCCTTGAAAGAATAGAATGTAGAATTTAGGCCAAGCGCTGGGACCTATGAGGTTATTCAGCGCTGAAAGGGAAACTGACAGTAAGAAAGTTTGAAAGGTGTAATCGCAGTTGCACTATGAATCAACTGTTAGAGACGGTGAAAAGTCAGATGGAAAAGAAAAAATATGGACGGAGGTACAGTAAAAGGACTGAAAGAGGTTGCTGCTAGGAGCCTACAGTGAATCACATGAGGTGCACTGGCGGCACTACCCCCGTTGTACTCTTGAAAGGTAGTGGTTTTGTACTACACTGAGTTCCTCGCTGGGTGAGCGGGTTCCGGTCTCAGCTACCACTCTGTTGGTCGCGAGTTCGAATCTCCGACCGGCCAGTGAAGAACAAAGAATTTGTTTCTGGTGATAGGTTCATTTCACTATAATGTGGTTCGGATTCCAAAATAAGCTGTAGGTCCCGTTGCTAGGTAACCAATGTTGGTTCTTACCCACGTAAAAATAAATCTAATCCTTCAGGCCAGCCCCAGGAGAGCTGTTAAAGCTCAGTGGTCTGGTTAAACTAAGATATATTTTGACAGTTTTACGACAACTCCGAAGATTTTGAATTTTCCACTTGTCTTGAATTTTAGTCGACCCTCAGATCTTAAAAACTACTGAGGCTAGAGGGCTGCAAATTGGTATGTTGATCGTTCCCCCTCCAATCATCAAAAGTACCAAATTGCAGCCTTCTAGCCTCAGTAGTATTTATTTTATTTAAGAGTTAAAGTTAGCCATAATCGTGCATCTGGCAACGATATTGGAAAGGCCACCACCAGGCCATGGTTACAGTTTCATGGGCCGTGGCTCATGCAGCATTATACCGAGACCTCCGAAAGATCTATTTTCGGTGGCCTCGATTATACGCTGTAGCGGCTGTACAGGAAACTCGATTGCGGCGAAGAAACTTCGGCTCATTGTTTACTTGTTTGTAATGGCGACTACCCAACGACTCGCAGATGCGTCTCTTTTTCTCCTCTTCATAACGGACTTTTCATTTACTTTCACACCATTAATATAATCCATTTTAACTCATGACCATTTTGTCATGTTCAAATCATCAAACGACTTACAGGCAAGAGCCCGTGCTAGCATAATACCAGCTTAATCTCCAACAGTAACAACCGAGATTCATTCCTAAGTTCTTCAGCTGCTGTCAGAGACGCAGTATTATTATTATTATTATTATTATTATTATTATTATTATTATTATTAGATGAAACCTATTCCCATGGAACAAGCACACCAAAGGGGCCGCTGTCTTGAAGTTCAAGCTTCCAAAGAAAGTTGGCTTCAACCTCCCACCGCAGCAGACCCCACACTGCAGCAGTAACTGATCACGATACAGAGCCAGTGATTTTTCATCGCTCCGGGGGAGACGCGAACCCCCTGCGACATCTGAGTGGCCAGCCACGACACTAACCACCATACCAACGTACCATCTTAAAAATGACGTAAGGATAACGATAAAAATAATAATGGCCGCTAACTTTTCATCCTTATGTGGAAGATGCAAATTTAGGAATGGACTGGCAGAGGTTGAGTGGTGGGGAATCATCTCCTTGATGCCCACTGGGCACCCCAGGCTGGTACCCTGTAGGTGAGTGGTGCTATCAGTGCACCGCATGACCTTCCTTAAGGTTCTTTGCAGCGTCCCTTCCGCCCCTAGCTGCAAACCCTTTCAATCCTTTTACCGTACCTCTGTTCATATTCTCTTTCCTCCGTCTTACTTTCCACCCGCTCCTGACAGTGGTTTCATAGGGCAACTGCCAGTTTTTCCTACTGTTACACCTTTAAAACCTTTTTACTATCAATTTCCTTTTCAGCGCTGAATGACCTCATACGTCCCAGCGCTTGGCCTTTGGCCTAAATTCTGTATTTGATCCTATTCTAATCCAGGGATCTGGGAACAGCGCATTTCATGAATTTAAATCTGGAGAAGTAGAGGAAGCCTCTTGACGTGAACTGTGCTGGACACAAAATGGCTTCACAGAGAAACCTGTTATTATTCACTTTTACTTATCTGTGAAATTTACATCAATTTTCATTTTTTGGTTTCTTACGTTAACCAGTTTTTTTTTTACTGGATTCACCTGTGAACTGGAGCGTAGTTCTACTGTAAATCTGGTATAGCCCTAGAGACAGCCGCAAGTTACTGAATTAACAGCCACAATTCTTTTTTGTTTCCTCGCACTTTTTTTGGATATGCTTGTCACTACAAAGCCGTAAGATCCAGGCGCAAGAAATTGAAGAGACTGTGATGCCCGGTCGCGGGAAACGAACCCGCGTAACCATGATCACAAGGAGGTCACGTTGCCGACCTGTTGGCGCTTGGGTCTTACGGCTTTGTAGTGACAAGCACATCCAAAAAAGCGCGAAGAATTCGAGAAGTTAAGAGAGCATTGTGGCTATTCCAATTACACACAAACACATGCATATGTATATGTATATATACATAATATATACATATACACACACACACACAAACACAAGTTGAAATAACGAAACAGTTCAGCACGGAGCTTGATTTTTACGCGTTGACCTGTCGCTGCATTTCAAGAAATATTTTTCAAGACAAACACAAGGGACAGGAGCAGCTGCGTGTCTCCCACCGTCAGTCGGGTTTTGTTTGCAGCTGACATTGAGAAAATCTTCTACGTAATCCTTGTCTGGAGTGAGGCTTTGTTGAAAGATCAATGATTAATCCAGGATAACTATCTCGACTTGCCAAGAGCTTCCGAAACACATATTCAAATCTTCGGAATTAGTCGCGGAGTGAATCTGCCAAAGTTCCTTTTGTTGCAAAATGCGTAACGGATCCTTCTGCGAACTAAAAATATCTTGTGGATTATTTTCTCCTCTGTACATCCTAGTTTGTGCGCTCTCATTAAATTGCCTGAATCAAGAAGAGCAACTTGGATTTTGCCTACATCGAGGAAAAGAAAGCACGATTTCTGATTCTGTAAGCAAGCAATTGAATTAATGATTCTGTAAGCAAGCAAATGAATTAATGATTCGGTAACCAAGCAATTGAATTGATGATTCTGTAACCAAGCAATTGAATTGATGATTCTGTAACCAAGCAATTGAATTGATGATTCAGTAACCAAGCAATTGAATTGATGATTCTGTAACCAACCAATTGAGTTAATGATTCTGTAACCAAGCAACTGGATTAATGATTCTGTAACCAAGCAATTGAATTAATGATTCTGTAACCAAGCAATTGAATTGATGATTCTGTAACCAACCAATTGAGTTAATGATTCTGTAACCAAGCAATCGAATTAATGATTCTGTAACCAAGCAACTGAATTAATGATTCTGTAACCAAGCAATTGAATTAATGATTCTGTAATAAGGCAACTGAATTAATGATTCGATAACCAAGCAATTGAATTAATGATTCTTTAACCAAGCAACTGGATTAATGATTCGGTAACCAAGCAATTGAATTAATGATTCTGTAACCAAGCAATTGAATTAATGATTCTGTAATCAAGCAACTGAATTAATGATTCGATAACCAAGCAATTGAATTAATGATTCTTTAACCAAGCAACTGGATTAATGATTCGGTAACCAAGCAATTGAATTAATGATTCGGTAACCAAGCAATCGAATTAATGATTCGGTAACCAAGCAACTGAATTAATGATTCGGTAACCGAGCAACTGAATTAATGATTCGGTAACCAAGCAACTGAATTAATGATTCGGTAACCAAGCAATTGAATTAATGATTCGGTAACCAAGCAACTGGATTAATGATTCGGTAACCAAGCAATTGAATTAATGATTCTGTAACCAAGCAATTGAATTAATGATTCTGTAATCAAGCAACTGAATTAATGATTCGATAACCAAGCAATTGAATTAATGATTCTTTAACCAAGCAACTGGATTAATGATTCGGTAACAAGCAATTGAATTAATGATTCGGTAACCAAGCAATCGAATTAATGATTCGGTAACCAAGCAACTGAATTAATGATTCGGTAACCGAGCAACTGAATTAATGATTCGGTAACCAAGCAACTGAATTAATGATTCGGTAACCAAGCAATTGAATTAATGATTCGGTAACCAAGCAATCGAATTAATGATTCGGTAACCAAGCAATCGAATTAATGATTCGGTAACCAAGCAATCGAATTAATGATTCGGTAACCAAGCAATCGAATTAATGATTCGGTAACCAAGCAATCGAATTAATGATTCGGTAACCAAGCAATCGAATTAATGATTGGGTAACCAAGCAATCGAATTAATGATTCGGTAACCAAGCAATCGAATTAATGATTCGGTAACCAAGCAATCGAATTAATGATTCGGTAACCAAGCAATCGAATTAATGATTCTGGTTTAATGATTCTGTAACCAATTGCAATCGAATTAATGATTCTGTAACCAAGCAATCGAATTAATGATTCTGTAACCAAGCAATCGAATTAATGATTCTGTAACCAAGCAATTGAATTAATGATTCGGTAACCAAGCAATCGAATTAATGATTCGGTAACCAAGCAATCGAATTAATGATTGGGTAACCAAGCAATCGAATTAATGATTCGGTAACCAAGCAATCGAATTAATGATTCGGTAACCAAGCAATCGAATTAATGATTCTGTAACCAAGCAATCGAATTAATGATTCGGTAACCAAGCAATCGAATTAATGATTCGGTAACCAAGCAATTGAATTAATGATTCTGTAATTGAATTAATGAGCAATCGAATTAATGATTCGGTAACCAAGCAATCGAATTAATGATTCTGTAAGCAAGCAACTGAATTAATGATTCTGTAACCAAGCAATTGAATTAATGATTCTGTAACCAAGCAATTGAATTAATGATTCTGTAACCAAGCAATTGAATTAATGATTCTGTAACCAAGCAACTGAATTAATGATTCTGTAACCAAGCAACTGAATTAATGATTCTGTAACCAAGCAACTGAATTAATGATTCTGTAACCAAGCAACTGAATTAATGATTCTGTAACCAACCAACTGAATTAATGATTCGGTAACCAAGCAACTGAATTAATGATTCGGTAACCAAGCAATCGAATTAATGATTCGGTAACCAAGCAATCGAATTAATGATTCGGTAACCAAGCAATTGAATTAATGATTCGGTAACCAAGCAATCGAATTAATGATTCGGTAACCAAGCAATCGAATTAATGATTCGGTAACCAAGCAATCGAATTAATGATTCGGTAACCAAGCAATCGAATTAATGATTCGGTAACCAAGCAACTGAATTAATGATTCGGTAATGAATTTAATGATTCGGTAACCAAGCAACTGAATTAAAACTGAATTAATGATTCGGTAACCAAGCAACTGAATTAATGATTCGGTAACCAAGCAACTGAATTAATGATTAACCAAGCAACTGAATTAATGATTCAAGCAACTGAATTAATGATTTCAAGCAACTGAATTAATGATTCGGTAACCAAGCAATTGAATTAATGATTCGGTAACCAAGCAATCGAATTAATGATTCGGTAACCAAGCAATTGAATTAATGATTCGGTAACCAAGCAACTGAATTAATGATTCTGTAACCAAGCAATCGAATTAATGATTCGGTAACCAAGCAACTGAATTAATGATTCGGTAACCAAGCAACTGAATTAATGATTCGGTAACCAAGCAATCGAATTAATGATTCGGTAACCAAGCAACTGAATTAATGATTCGGTAACCAAGCAATCGAATTAATGATTCGGTAACCAAGCAATCGAATTAATGATTCGGTAACCAAGCAACTGAATTAATGATTCGGTAACCAAGCAACTGAATTAATGATTCTGTAACCAAGCAATTGAATTAATGATTCGGTAACCAAGCAATCGAATTAATGATTCGGTCAATCGAATTAATGATTCTGTAACCAAGCAACTGAATTAATGATTCGGTAACCAAGCAACTGAATTAATGATTCTGTAACCAAGCAATTGAATTAATGATTCTGTAACCAAGCAATCGAATTAATGATTCAAGCAATTGAATTAATGATTCGGTAACCAAGCAATCGAATTAATGATTCTGTAACCAAGCAATCGAATTAATGATTCGGTAATGCAATCGAATTAATGATTCTAACCAAGCAATCGAATTAATGATTCGGTAACTGCAACTGAATTAATGATTCTGTAAGCAACTGAATTAATAACCAAGCAACTGAATTAATGATTCGGTAACCAAGCAACTGAATTAATGATTCGGTAACCAAGCAACTGTATTAATGATTCGGTAACCAAGCAATTGAATTAATGATTCGGTAACCAAGCAATTGAATTAATGATTCGGTAACCAAGCAATCGAATTAATGATTTCAATTGAATTAATGATTCGGTAACCAAGCAATTGAATTAATGATTCGGTAACCAAGCAATCGAATTAATGATTCGGTAACCAAGCAATTGAATGTAACCAAGCAATCGAATTAATGATTCGGTAACCAAGCAATCGAATTAATGATTCGGTAACCAAGCAATTGAATTAATGGTTCTGTAACCAAGCAATCGAATTAATGATTCTGTAACCAAGCAATTGAATTAATGATTCTGTAACCAAGCAATTGAATTAATGATTCTGTAACCAAGCAACTGAATTAATGATTCTGTAACCAAGCAACTGAATTAATGATTCTGCAATCAACTGAATTAATGATTCTGTAACCAAGCAATTGAATTAATGATTCTGTAACCAAGCAATTGAATTAATGATTCTGTAACCAAGCAATTGAATTAATGATTCTGTAACCAAGCAACTGAATTAATGATTCTGTAACCAAGCAATTGAATTAATGATTCTGTAACCAAGCAATCGAATTAATGATTCTGTAACCAAGCAATCGAATTAATGATTCTGTAACCAAGCAATCGAATTAATGATTCTGTAACCAAGCAATCGAATTAATGATTCTGTATCCAAGCAACTGAATTAATGATTCTGTAACCAAGCAACTGAATTAATGATTCTGTAACCAAGCAATCGAATTAATGATTCTGTAACCAAGCAACTGAATTAATGATTCTGTAACCAAGCAATTGAATTAATGATTCTGTAACCAAGCAATTGAATTAATGATTCTAACCAAGCAACTGAATTAATGATTCTGTAACCAAGCAATTGAATTAATGATTCTTAATTGAATTAATGATTCTGTAACCAAGCAATCGAATTAATGATTCTGTAACCAAGCAATTGAATTAATGATTCGGTAACCAAGCAACTGAATTAATGATTCTGTAACCAAGCAACTGAATTAATGATTCTGTAACCAAGCAACTGAATTAATGATTCTGTAATCAATTGAATTAATGATTCTGCAATTGAATTAATGATTCTGTAACCAAGCAACTGAATTAATGATTCTGTAACCAAGCAACTGAATTAATGATTCTGTAGCAAGCAACTGAATTAATGATTCTGTAACCAAGCAACTGAATTAATGATTCTGTAACCAACCAACTGAATTAATGATTCTGTAACCAAGCAATTGAATTAATGATTCTGTAACCAAGCAATTGAATTAATGATTCTGTAACCAAGCAACTGAATTAATGATTCTGTAACCAAGCAACTGAATTAATGATTCTGTAACCAACCAACTGAATTAATGATTCTGTAACCAAGCAATTGAATTAATGATTCTGTAACCAAGCAATTGAATTAATGATTCTGTAACCAAGCAATCTGAATTAATGATTCTTCAATTGAATTAATGATTCTGTAACCAAGCAATTGAATTAATGATTCTGTAATGATTTGAATTAATGATTCTGTAACCAAGCAATTGAATTAATGATTCTGTAATTAATTGAATTAATGATTCTGTAACCAAGCAACTGAATTAATGATTCTGTAACCAAGCAACTGAATTAATGATTCTGTAACCAAGCAACTGAATTAATGATTCTGTAACCAACCAACTGAATTAATGATTCTGTAACCAACCAACTGAATTAATGATTCTGTAACCAAGCAATTGAATTAATGATTCTGTAACCAAGCAATTGAATTAATGATTCTGTAACCAAGCAATTGAATTAATGATTCTGTAACCAAGCAATTGAATTAATGATTCTGTAACCAAGCAATTGAATTAATGATTCTGTAACCAAGCAATTGAATTAATGACACCCATTCCATACAACGAACGACCACAAATCATTTCACGCCATTTCTCCAGCCGGAAAAGTGTACATTTTCCCCAGTTTTATTCCTGGTGCCAAACATTCGTTAACAAAAAACTCTCGTAATCAACTGGAGTCTTAAAGAAACTGTCCAAACAAAGAAAATAAGCCAAGTAAAGAATAAGTAAAGGTATAAACTTGCTTTAGCTACAAACTTACTAATGTGAGTGACCTGAATCTCGAAATTTTAAAATCATCTTCTTGATTTCTGAATAGGTAAGTTTTATCGGCCTTCAAGGAACACGCCTATTTTGAAAAGTTACATTAAACATATGCTCTTTTATGTTCCATTTATACTACTGGTCTGTTAAATTGTGACTGTCTAATGGTACATAATAAAGTACACTCATGGAAAAGATAAATCAAACAGAGAGTAACTCGGTAACAGATTTAATCTATTTTTCAAGAAAGTTTTTTTTTTATCTATCTATCTACACAGACATACACACACATATAAATATATATATATATATATATATATATGTGTGTATGTATATATATATATATATGTATGTATATATATATATATATATATATATATATATATATATATATATATATATATATATATATATATATATATATATATATATATAATATACATATATATATAATACACATATACTGTATATATATATATATATATATATATATATATATATATATATATATATATATATATATGTATGTATGTATGTATATAATTATACACATGTATACCAACATAAATTGAATATTTAATTGTGTATGCTCATGTATTAATTTTTAAATACTTTTCAAATTTATTTATATATTTACGCATATTTTTTTTTATAAACAGTGACATTAATATATTCATTTTCTATTACTGTATCCGATTACCTTTTCCACACAGAACACAAGTAGTGTGGGTCACTAATATGAGATCTCGGACGAGAGTTCGTGACCTTCTGTCACGAACTTTGACCCTCGCCAGCGTTGCAGGGATCTGGTAATTGTCGGGGCCAAGAAATGGGCAGACAAAATCATCTGCACGCTGAACAAAGATTTTTTTGAGCTTTAATACGATAAGTTACATTACTCAGAATGGAATATAGAATTTAGGCCAAAGGCCAAGCTCTGGGACCTTTGAGGTCATTCAGTGCTGAAACTGAAATTTACAGTAAAAAGGTCAGAAAGGCATAACAGGAGGAAAACTTCGCAGGTGCACTGTGGATCAATTGTTAGGAGAAGGTGGGAAGTAAGACTGAAGAAAGAGAATATGAACGGAGGTACAGTAAAAGAATGAAAGGGGTTGCAGCTAGGGGCCAAAGGGACGCCACAAAGAGCCTCAAGTAATGCCTATAGTGCACCGCATGAGGTGCACTGACAGCACTACCCCCACTAAGGGTATATTTATACTTGTACATCAAACTGTCCAAAAATATTAATTAATATTTTATTTTTCTGAACCTTATGGTTTCGGCGCCGCCATATCCATTGGCTTATCAATGTAATCAGGAAACTCTAAGCATGTTAGTAAAGTGAGTTTGTATTCTGTTCCTTGAGAATTCAAAATGAAACTGACTAAGTGGAAGTGAGTTAGCATTCTGTTCCTTGAGAAAGTAAAATGAAATTGGCTATGTGGAAGTGAGTTAGCATTCTGTTCCTTGAGAAAGCAAAATGAAACTGACTAAGTGGAAGTGAGTTAGCATTCTGTTCCTTGAGAAAGTAAAATGAAATTGGCTATGTGGAAGTGAGTTAGCATTCTGTTCCTTGAGAAAGCAAAATGAAATTGACTATGTGGAAGTGAGTTAGCATTCTGTTCCTTGAGAAAGCAAAATGAAACTGACTAAGTGGAAGTGAGTTAGCATTCTGTTCCTTGAGAAAGCAAAATGAAATTGACTATGTGGAAGTGAGTTAGCATTCTGTTCCTTGAGAATTCAAAATGAAACTCTGATTATGTGGAAGTGAGTTAGCATTCTGTTCCTTGATAATTCGAAATGAAACTGACTAAGTGGAAGTGAGTTAGTATTCTGTTCTTGAGAAAGCAAAATGAAATTGACTATGTGGAAGTGAGTTAGCATTCTGTCCCTTGAGCATTCAAATGAAACTCTGACTATGTGGAAGTCAGTTAGCATTCTGTTCCTTGAGAATTCAAAATGAAACTCTGACTATGTGGAAGTGAGTTAGCATTCTGTCCCTTGAGAATTCAAAATGAAACTCTGACTATGTGGAAGTGAGTTAGCATTCTGTTCCTTGAGAATTCAAAATGAAACTCTGACTAAGTGGAAGTGAGTTAGCATTCTGTTCCTTGAGAAAGCAAAATGAAATTGACTATGTGGAAGTGAGTTAGCATTCTGTTCCTTGAGAATTCAAAATGAAACTCTGACTATGTGGAAGTGAGCTAGCATTCTGTTCCTTGAGAATTCAAAATGAAACTCTGACTATGTGGAATTGAGTTAACATTCTCTTCCTTGAGGTTTCAAAATTAAATTGACTATTTGGAAGTAGGTTAGTATTCTGTTCCTTGAGAATTCAAAATGAAACTCTGACTATGTGGAAGTGAGTTAGCATTCTGTTCCTTGAGAATTCAAAATGAAATTGACTGTGTGGAAGTGAGTTAGCATTCTGTTCCTTGAGAATTCAAAATGAAATTGACTATGTGGAAGTGAGTTAGCATTCTGTTCTTTGGGAATTCAAAATGAAATTGACTATGTTAAAGTGAGTTAGCATTCTGTTCCTTGGGAATTCAAAATGAAATTGACTATGTGGAAGTGAGTTAGCATTCTGTTCCTTGAGAATTCAAGATTAAATTGACTATGTGGAAGTGAGTTAGCATTCTGTTCCTTGAGAATTCAAAATGAAACTCTGACTATGTAGAAGTGAGTTAGCATTCTGTTCCTTGAGAATTCACAATGAAATTGACTGTGTGGAAGTGAGTTAGCATTCTGTTCCTTGAAAATTCAAAATGAAAACTGACTATGTGGAAGTGAGTTAGCATTCGGTTCGTTCCTGAGAATTCAAGATTAAATTGACTATGTGGAAGTGAGTTAGTATTCTGTTCCTTGAAAATTCAAAATGAAACTCTGACTATGTGTTAGTGAGTTAGCATTCTGTTCCTTGAAAATTCAAAATGAAACTGATTATGTGGAAGTGAGTTAGCATTCTGTTCCTTGAGAATAAACTGAAATTGACTATGTGGAAGTGAGTTAGCATCCTGTTCCTTGAAAATTCAAAATGAAATTGACTTTGTGGAAGTGAGCTAGCATTCTGTTCCTTGAGAATTCAAAATGGAACTGACTATGTGGAAGCGAGTTAGCATTCTGTTCTTTGAAAATTCAAAATGAAATTGATTATGTGGAAGTGAGTTAGCATTCTGTTCCTTGAGAATTCAAAATGAAATTGATTATGTGGAAGTGAGTTAGCATTCTGTTCCTGGAGAATTCAAAATGAAATTGACTATGTGGAAGTGAGTTAGCATTCTGTTCCTTGAGAATTCAAAATGAAACTGTGTGGAAGCGAGTTAGCATTCTGTTCCTTGAGAATTCAAAATGAAATTGACTATGTGGAAGTGAGTTAGTATTCTGTTCCTTGAGAATTCAAGATTAAATTGACTATGTGGAAGTGAGTTAGTATTCTGTTCCTTGAGATTTCAAAATTAAATTGACTATGTGGAGGTGAGTTAGCATTCTGTTCCTTGAGAATTCAAAATGAAACTCTATGTGGAAGTGAGTTAGCATTTTGTTCCTTGAGAATTCAAAATGAAACTGACTATGTGGAAGTGAGTTAGGATTCTGTTCCTTAGGATTTCAAAATGAAACTGGCTATGTTCAATAAGCAGGAATGAATGAGAGGAGGAGTATGTAACAAAATACTGCTGGACTCCGCAAGGCATCCCACAATATTATAATGTCTTTCCACCGTTGGGTTGTCCGTCCAATGTCTCTATTTTATCTAAAGTCTCGGTGATCCTTTGGTCTTAGAGGATTCAAAGTAATTTTAGCGAGGATAGAATATTTCACTCATATAGAATAACATTAATATTTGACGAACCTGTAATATATATATGTATATATATATATGTGTGTGTGTGTGTTATAAATATATAATATATATGTTTGTATATATACATACATATATATGTATATTATATATATATGTATGTATATATAAAATATATATACATATATATGTATATATACATATATATACTTATATATATATATATATATATATATATATATATATATATATATATATATATATATATATATTCAATAATAAAAACAATTCTTCGTATCAGTCTTGAAAGGTTAAGAAAGAGGACCTTAGTGAGGGTCGAAAGCTCCTGTTATATTCATCAATTTAACTTGATTTTTATATAGTACCTTTTTTTTCTTGATATATATATATATATATATATATATATATATATATATATATATATATATATATATAATATACTGTATGTGTATACATATACGTTGGCTGCATTCATGCACAGAGCACGCATATTTCCAGATACAAAAATACACATACTTATTTCCATAGGCAATAAATGCTTTCAAGCTTTTTTTTACCCATTAAATTCCTATCACTAGACAGCATTGTATATCGCACAAACAATATTAGATACTTCAGCTAATGTCATGTGCTCCTTCCCCACTCTCTGTAATCATTTAGTGTTGATGTACCTTTTAGCCAAAATAAATAAATAAAACCAAACAACTAAATCTCTCTCGGAATGAGGCTGCTGGTCCCATGTCTGAATCCACAGGAGTTCATGGGCTTAAATGGAGACAAAATCAGGTTCCCTAGTGGTGGTTCCCCATCCAACTACAAGAAGGCTGCAACCTTAGATTGAAAAGCTCAGTGCTATAACTTAGGTAGCAACCCTACTGAGAAAAGCTGAATGTTACAAGCCAGGCTGAAACCCTAGTTATGAAACCTGAATGCCACAATCCAGGCTCAACCCCTAGTTGGGAGAAATGAATTCCACAAGCCAGGCTGAAACCTAGTTATGAAACCTGAATGCCACAATCCAGGCTCAACCCCTAGTTGGGAGAAATGAATTCCACAAGCCAGGCTGAAACCCTAGTTATGAAACCTGAATGCCACAATCCAGGCTCAACCCTAGTTGGGAGAAATGAATTCCACAAGCCAGGCTGAAACCCTAGTTATGAAACCTGAATGCCACAATCCAGGCTCAACCCCTAGTTGGGAGAAATGAATTCCACAAGCCAGGCTGAAACCCTAGTTATGAAACCTGAATGCCACAATCCAGGCTCAACCCCTAGTTGGGAGAAATGAATTCCACAAGCCAGGCTGAAACCCTAGTTATGAAACCTGAATGCCACAATCCAGGCTCAACCCCTAGTTGGGAGAAATGAATTCCACAAGCCAGGCTGAAACCCTAGTTATGAAACCTGAATGCCACAATCCAGGCTCAACCCCTAGTTGGGAGAAATGAATTCCACAAGCCAGGCTGAAACCCTAGTTATGAAACCTGAATGCCACAATCCAGGCTCAACCCCTAGTTGGGAGAAATGAATTCCACAAGCCAGGCTGAAACCCTAGTTATGAAACCTGAATGCCACAATCCAGGCTCAACTCCTAGTTGGGAGAAATGAATTCCACAAGCCAGGCTGAAATCCTAGTTATGAAACCTGAATGCCACAATCCAGGCTCAACTCCTAGTTGGGAGAAATGAATTCCACAAGCCAGGCTGAAACACTAGTTATGAAACCTGAATGCCACAATCCAGGCCCAACCCCTAGTTGGGAGAAATGAATTCCACAAGCCAGGATGAAACCCTAGTTATGAAACCTGAATGCCACAATCCAGGCTCAACCCCTAGTTGGAAGAAATGAATTCCACAAGCCAGGCTGAAACCCTAGCTGGGGGAACTGAAAGCAACAATCCAGGTTTAAACCCTAGTTGGGGTAACTGAATTCCACAAGACGGGATGGAACCCTAGCTGGGGGAACTGAAAGCCGCAATCCAGGTTGAAACCCTAGTTGGGGTAACTGAATTCCACAAGCCAGGATGGAACCCTAGCTTGGGGAACTGAAAGCCACAATCCAAGTTTAAACCCTAGTTGGGGTAACTGAATTCCACAAGCCAGGATGAAACCTTAGTTGGGGTAACTGAATTCCACAAGCCAGGATGGAACCCTAGCTGGGGGAACTGAATTCCACAGGCCAGGATGGAACCCTAGCTGGAGGAACTGAAAGCCACAATCCAGGTTGAAACCCTAGTTGGGGTAACTGAATTCCACAAGCCAGGATGGAACCCTAGCTTGGGAACTGAAATTCCACAAGCCAAGTTTAAACCCTAGTTGGGGTAACTGAATTCAACCCCTAGTTGGGAGAAAATTCCACCAGGATGAAACCTTAGTTGGGGTAACTGAATTCCACAAGCCAGGATGGAACCCTAGCTGGGGAACTGAATTCCACAGGCCAGGATGGAACCCTAGCTAGGGGAACTGAAAGCCACAAGCCAAGTTTAAACCCTAGTTGGGGTAACTGAATTCCACAAGCCAGGATGAAACCTTAGTTGGGGTAACTGAATTCCACAAGCCAAGATGGAACCCTAGCTGGGGGAACTGAATTCCACAGGCCAGGATGGAACCCTAGCTAGGGGAACTGAAAGCCACAAGCCAAGTTTAAACCCTAGTTGGGAAAACTGAATTCCACAAGCCAGGATGAAAACCCTAGTTGGGAAAACTGAATTCCACAAGCCAGGATGAAAACCCTAGTTGGGAAAACTGAATTCCACAAGCCAGGATGAAACACTAGTTGGGAAAACTGAATTCCATAAGCCAGGATGAAAACCCTAGCTGGGAAAACTGAAAGCCACAATCTAGGCTGAAACCCTAGTTTCTTGTATGTCTGAAAACAGACATGCAAGTCGCAAGGTTTCTTTGCAGAGGTTCAATGAGTCTGTGAAGTGTTCTTGCAATTCTCTCTCTCTCTCTCTCTCTCTCTCTCTCTCTCTCTCTCTTAGGATAATTAGTTTATTGGTGAAAAATATGATCGCTAGTTGCAAGTGTATACAATACCATGAAAAATAAAAGCAAAGAAAAAGGCGCAGAATTCTTGTGCTCAAAAACAGGAGAAATATTACTAAGATTTTACGAAATTCTCTTTATAGTTTATTTCTATTTTATTCTCGTACACGCATCAAGGAAACTGACTTCCATCGAAAATATTCTGAACAACGGAAAAATTCACTTGCGTAAACCACTTTCAAGCTGAAATGAACTCTGATAGCAGAAATTTTAAATAGTTTTATCGCTGTTCCCAGCGAATTTACTACACGACGAGCACACACGACATTCACCAAGCGAAAACACAAACACAAGAGAAACAAAAGAGATCCGGATCGCGAGTACTCTTACGCAGGAACCCTCTGAAAGAAGCGGCGACGTAAAATATTCAAACAGAATCCCGCGCATCCCCCCCCCTCCTCCCCGGCGACCGGACCTACAAATGAAATATTTCATTTGCCTGCCTGAAAAACAACACGGGAAAAATCTAGTCACATCAGAATCAGAGTAAATTAAATTGATATATTAAATGAAAAATGCGAACGCTCGTTATTTGGGGCTTATACTATAATTAGGTTTTGTGGTGTACAAAACACAAAAAAAAAAAAAAAAAAAAAAAAAAAAAAAAATGCCGAGGAATATTCTGTTCGGTAATGGCTTCTGACCGGGCTTTGAATTTGACCTGTGAGAGGTTAAAATGGAAAAGTTAGTGTTTCGCTTTTGTTTTACTTATTAAAATTGGAAAATATTTTAATCATTTTGACTTTTCACCTTTGTAATGATTACGCCAGCCACATTATACTGTATTCGAAATTTCGGTCACTGTAAACATGGAGGGGCGTATCAGGAACACAAATCAAAGAAGTATGCAGTAACTGAGTCACTAAATTGCCTGAATAGTATTTTTCGCTGAGAACGGAGTCGTGGGAAAACCTGCGTAAGGCAGTGTGTCTTTTGATTTTCTGTCAAGGGCGTTGATTGGTGTCGTTTCATGCCATTTATTATTGTCGTTTCACTTCGCACCTTTCCTGGAAAGGAAAATAACGAAAATCCTCTTCTGAAGAGGCGTAATACTATTTGAGGTGGCTTCATGTATTTAGCGGCATGGTATTTCGTATACTGATTCACAGACTTCTTTCTTACTAAAGTCTTCGTGAAGTGAATATAGAATTTAGGCCAGAGGAAAAGCACTGGGACCTATGAGGTCATTCAGCGCTGAGACGGAAGTTGACAGTAAAAGGTCTGAAAGGTGTAACAGGAGGAAAACCTCAAAGCACTATGAATCAACTGTTAGGAGAGGGTGGAAAGTAAGATGGAAGAAAGAGAATACGAAAGGAGGTACAGTAAAAAGAACGAAAGGTGTTGCAGCTAGGGGCCGAAGGCACGCTGCAAAGAACCTTAAGTAATGCCTACAATACTCCACTTTTCAATATTGCTCTACTCTGAAATGGTACAGCTGACTATTCCTACTTATAGTTTTTTGCAAAGTCAGCAAATTTTTTTCTTTCCTTTATATCAGTGGTGCAGCTTACCACTGTCTTCACCTACCACCTCTGATCTTCTAAGGATAAGTTCAAGTCTTTAGGACACAGAACCGACAAGGCTGTCCCTCTTCTCTCATAGAAGTGTCTCTGGGTTTGAAATGAATTGAAAGAACCTGTCGAAAAGAAAGGCGAAGAAGCCGCGCCCCAATTATCAAAATAGAGCGGATAGAGTAAATGTCAAATTTCAGGAACGAGTGAGAAACAGAACTCATCGTAATAAAATACTAAAATTCGCTGAGCAATTTTGCCATTTAATCTCCGTGACACGACCAACAGGAGTTGGAAATAGTAAAATTGCTCAGCGAATTTTGGTATTCTATTACGATGAGTTCCGTTTCTCACTCATTCCTGTAGTTTGACATTTACTCTATCCGCTCTATTTTGATAACTGGGGCGCATCTCCTTCGCCTCTCTTTTCGACAGGTTAAAACCACGGTCCTTTCATCTAACCAGTCATTCTTTCCTCACCTTGTTTCTAACCACACTTTTTCTCAATCAGAGGATGGTCCGACGTTCTTACCCCAAATATTATCTTGACTGCTGATCTGTTGAGCCCAGGGAATAAGTCTTCCTTACCTTACCTTAGGGGGTAAATAACAACACGTAGGCAATCACATCAGACGTCTTCCACTGATGGCTCTGAGAAGGGTTCCTTCCGTCAACCGCTACAATGTGGATCTCTATCATTGCTGCTACTTCTTTCAATCTTTATTATCATTACGTAGTGGATTTTGTTTACGATGAAAAAAATATGGTTGCAATAACCGGACACTCAAGATAAAGTCTGTTCCTGATGATATCTGCCCTATTGCACTATGGAAGATATACTCGTATATATATATATATCTATATATATATATATATATATATATATATATATATATATATATATATATATATATATATATATATATATATATATATATATATATATGTGTGTCTGTGTACCAGTATAAAATTAGAATAGAAAAGAAACAAAAAGAAGTCAAAGAATTCAGTCATCAATGTAACGACGCGTGTAAGCAAAACCTTTCCGCTGGGAGATATTCAGAAAAGGATATGTCAAAATGATATTGTTTCATTATTCTCTCTCGGAAAATACAGGCGTGGTTTGAATATTACATCAGGATTTTTATGAAAAATTCAGATATATATGAGATACTAATTCTGTGGAATTGCATGAAAGCAACGTTGAATCAGAGCATTACGTATTGGAATAAAATTCCAATACGGATTGTGGCCTGGGAACGTAATTTTTTTCCATTTTACGCAAAATGATCAGTGATTAATAGAAAATATCATCGGGATCAGGAGCGTACAGGTATAAATAAGGAAAAGGGAAAGAAAAGCAACAAAATTAAAAATAAGAAGCGAAAGAGTATAAAAACTGTGAATTTCCCGAATAAGCTAAAAAAAAGAACCCAGGTTTCGCCCATACTACAATGCAACTTAGCTTTGGTTTATCCTGAATTTATCTAATGTTCCACCCATACTCGCTAGGCCCGAGTTCGAGTCTCCGGCCGGCTAATGAAGAATTAGAGGAATTTATTTCTGGTGACAGAAATTCATTTCTCGGTATAATGTGGTTCGGATTCCACACTAAGCTGTAGGTCCCGTTGTTAGGTAACCATTTGGTTCTTAACCACGTAAAATAAGTCTAATCCTTCGGGCCAGCCCTAGGAGAGCTGTTAATCAGCTTAGTGGTCTGGTTAAACTAAGATATAGTGGCTCAGTGGTCTGGTAAAACTAAGATATACTTAACTAAGAGTTTAACCAGACCACTACTGATTAACAAGGGCTGGCCCGGAGGATTAGATTTATTTTACGTGGTTAAGAACCAACTGGTTACCTAGCAACGGCACCTACAGCTTACTGTGGGATCTGAACCACATTATGACGAGAAATGAATTTCTATCACCAGAAACAAATTCCTCTAATTCTTCATTGGCTGGTCGGAGAGTCGAACGCTGGGCCAACAGCGTCATGTCAGTGAATGGAATGGAATCTATAGAGTTTAGGCCCAAGGCCAAGCACTGGGACCTATGAGGTCATTCAGCGCTGGAAAGGAAATTGAGAGTGAGTAGGTCTGAAAGGTGTAACAGGAGGAAAACCTCAAAGCAGTTGAAGCACTATGAAATATTTGTTAGCAGAGGGAGGACAGCAAGATGGAAGAAAGATAATGTAAATGGAGGGACAGTAAAAGGAGTGAAAGGGGTTGCAGCTAGGAGCCGAAGGGACGCCGCAAAGAACCTTTAGTAATGCCTAGAGTTCACCGCTTGAGGCGCACTGACGGCGCTACCCCCCTACGGGGGAATCATGTGAGTAAAATCAAAGTATATTCAGTGTCAAGAGTTCACTTATCCTTGAGACCCCATTCTGAAGGGTAAAGGGTTAAGGACCTGAGGGTATAAGGGTGGTTTACCTTCAGTTTCCCCAACCTAATCTGCTCTAGGAGAGAAAATGTGTTGAATTGAATATAGAATTTTGCCCAAAAACCAAGCATTGGGACCTATGAGGTCATTCAGCGCTGAAACGGAAATTGACAGTAAAAGGTTTGAAAGGTGTAACGGGAGGAAAACCTCGCGGTTCCACGATGAATCAATTCTTAGTAGACGGTGGAAAGTAAGATGGAAGAAAGAGAATATGAAAGGAGGTACAGTAAAAGGAATGAAAGGAGGTAGTGTAAAATATGAGGTGCACTGACGGGTCTAAGAAAGAGGGATTTAGTCTTTCTTAATAGAATGGTGATGTGAAAAGTGTTACCTTGGCCGAAGATAACGTATGCAATCTCAACTGGGATTCCTATCTGTTCATAGAGTCAAATACACCCCGATGACGGCGTAATGCTTCTGTGCAAAGAAAGCAATAGAAATATGATTGCCACAGCCATTATCAGCGTTAGTGATAAGATTCTTATACAGAAAATTAATGCTTGGAGACGCAAGGGAACGCTTCAAACCCTTCACATTTCATTATATACAAGGAACTTTGATTTACACCCTTCAAGTATGAAGAGACGTTCCTCGAACAAGCCGGGATGCCTTAGGCAGTAAATTGTGTGTCTAGCAGTCATCTTTGGTGGGTTGCGACCGCAGTAGTTAAGGGTATGGGGATAGCAACTTCATCCCAAAAGACGTGTTGGGATGGGAAAGGTTTAACCTCTTGTGGAACCGCTTCCCGCTTCCTCTAAGGAGAAATATCGTGTGTTGAGAATATTATATATATATATATATATATATATATATATATATATATATATATATATATATATATATATATATATATATATATATATATATTTATATATATATACAGTATATATACATTAATATATATGTTATATATATACATAAATATATATATGTATATATATATATTGTCATAAAATGTTTACCACTGATAAAGAATAGAAGGCACACCTATATTTCAAGAAAAAAGACAGTCGAGTAACAGCTAAGGGTACCTTGGGGTGGCAGGACCACTCACGACAGGTACAGGGGCATGGCAGAAGACTGAGAGTTTAGCTGCGGAACAACCTGTTTATTCAAATCATTTCCCACTAGCCCTACATAAAATAATAAATTTAGTTGAATTACGTGTACCAAATAACATCTTTTCATTCGGGGAGTCATTCTATCCACAAAAATTCGGGTGCAGCACGGGCAGCCCTATAGTCCTATTTTAACCAATCTATACATGGAATATTTTGAAACTGTAATAATAAATGCAATAAAACCTAAAGACATGCTGTGGGTGAGATATGTAGATGATATCTTAACATTTTGGGATAATAAGAGGGGCAATTTCAATGAATTTCTTTCAAAATTAAATGCATTAGTACCTAGCATCAAATTTAAAGTTGAATGGGAAACAGACAACAAAGTTCCTTTCCTTGACGTTTTAATAATTAGAGACACGACAGAATACAAATTTACCATATACAGATAACCAACTTTCTCTCTGTCAAACATCCATCGTTATAGCTATCATGACATCTCTATCAGGAAACTGAACTAATCCGTAAGCAGCTGTTGTCTTTAAAGTACCCTGGCCACATAATCGAGAAAGCGACCCACAAAGC
>NC_089762.1:2054975-2114975 GCF_040412425.1 Macrobrachium rosenbergii
AAAATATTAATAAAGCAACATCATCCTCCTTCTACGTTACTTTTCCTAAACTTGGCCGACACTTTGCCGATAAAATATTAATAAAGCAACAATGTTCTCCTTCTACGTTACTTTTCATAAACTTGGCCGACACTTTGTCGATAAATATTAATAAAGCAACAATCATTCTCCTTCTACGTTACTTTTCCTAAACTTGGCCGATACTTTGCCGATAAAATATTAATAAAGCAACAATGTTCTCCTTCTACGTTACTTTCCTAAACTTGGCCGATACTTTGTCGATAAAATATTAATAAAGCAACAATGTTCTCCTTCTACGTTACTTTTCATAAACTTGATAAAATATTGATATTTTGTCGATAAAATATTAATAAAGGAACAATGTTCTCCTTCTACGTTACTTTTCCTAAACTTGGCCGATACTTTGTCGATAAAATATTAATAAAGCAACAATGTTCTCCTTCTACGTTACTTTTCATAAACTTGGCCGATACTTTGTCGATAAAATATTAATAAAGCAAAAATGTTCTCCTTCTACATTACTTTTCCTAAACTTGGCCGATACTTTGTCGATAAAATATTAATAAAGCAACAATGTTCTCCTTCTACGTTACTTTTCCTAAACTTGGCCGATAATTTGTCGATAAAATATTAATAAAGCAACAACGTCCTCCTTCTACATTACTTTTCCTAAACTTGGCCGATACTTTGTCGATAAATATTAATAAAGCAACAATGTTCTCCTTCTACGTTACTTTTCCTAAACTTGGCCGATACTTTGTCGATAAAATATTAATAAAGCAACAATGTTCTCCTTCTACGTTACTTTTTCTAAACTTGGCCGATATTTTGTCGATAAATTATTAATAAAGCAGCAATGTCCTCCTTGTACGTTACTTTTCTTAAACTTGGCCGATACTTTGTCGATAAAATACTAATAGAGCAACAATGTTCTCCTTCTACGCTACTTTTCCTAACTTGGCCGATACTTTGTCGATAAAATATTAATAAAGCAACAATGTTCTCCTTCTACGTTACTTTTCTTAAACTTGGCTGATAATTTGTCGATAAAATATTAATAAAGCAACAACGTCCTCCTTCTACGTTACTTTTCCTAAACTTGGCCGATACTTTGTCGATAAAATATTAATAAAGCAACAATGTTCTCCTTCTACATTACTTTTCCTAAACTTGGCCGATACTTTGTCGATAAAATATTAATAAAGCAACAATGTTCTCCTTCTACCTTACTTTTCCTAAACTTGGTCGATACTTTGTCGATAAAATATTAATAGAGCAACAATGTTCTCCTTCTACGTTACTTTTCCTAACTTGGCCGATACTTTGTCGATAAAATATTAATAGAGCAACAATGTTCTCCTTCTACGTTACTTTTCCTAAACTTGGCCGATAATTTGTCGATAAAATATTAATAAAGCAACAACGTCCTCCTTCTACGTTACTTTTCCTAAACTTGGCTGATATTTTGTTGATAAATTATTAATAAAGCAACAATGTCCTCCTTCTACGTTACTTTTTCTTAAACTTATCCGATACTTTGTCGATAAAATATTAATAAAGCAACAATGTTCTCCTTCTACGTTACTTTTCCTAAACTTAGCCGATACTTTG
Source organism: Macrobrachium rosenbergii (assembly GCF_040412425.1). Taxonomy (NCBI): domain Eukaryota; kingdom Metazoa; phylum Arthropoda; class Malacostraca; order Decapoda; family Palaemonidae; genus Macrobrachium; species Macrobrachium rosenbergii. The sequence continues at coordinate 2,056,608 of NC_089762.1, forward strand.
TCGATAAAATATTAATAAAGCAACAATGTTCTCCTTCTACGTTACTTTTCCTAAACTTGGCCGATACTTTGTCGATAAAATATTAATAAAGCAACAACGTCCTTTTTCTACGTTACTTTTCTCAAACTTGGCCGATACTTTGTCGATAAAATATTAATAAAGCAACAATGTTCTCCTTCTACGTTACTTTTCCTAAACTTGGCCGACACTTTGTCGATAAAATATTAATAAAGCAACAATGTTCTCCTTCTACGTTACTTTTCCTAAACTTGGCCGATACTTTGTCGATAAAATATTAATAAAGCAACAATGTTCTCCTTCTATGTTACTTTTCCTAAACTTGGCCGATACTTTGTCGATAAAATATTAATAAAGCAACAACGTCCTTTTTCTACGTTACTTTTCTCAAACTTGGCCGATACTTTGTCGGTAAAATATTAATAAAGCAACAATGTTCTCCTTCTACGTTACTTTTCCCAAACTTGGCCGATACTTTGTCGATAAAATATTAATAAAGCAACAATGTTCTCCTTCTATGTTACTTTTCCCAAACTTGGCCGATACTTTGTCGATAAAATATTAATAAAGCAACAATGTTCTCCTTCTACGTTACTTTTCCTAAACTTTTGGCAGATAATTTGTCGATAAAATATTAATAAAGCAACAATGTTTTCCTTCTATGTTACTTTTCCTAAACTTGGCTGATACTTTGTCGATAAAATATTAATAAAGCAACAATGTTCTCCTTCTACATTACTTTTCCTAAACTTGGCGATACTTTGTCGATAAAATATTAATAAAGCAACAATGTTCTCCTTCTACGTTACTTTTCCTAAACTTGGCCGATACTTTGTCGATAAAATATTAATAAAGCAACAATGTTCTCCTTCTATGTTACTTTTCCTAAACTTGGCTGATATTTTGTCGATAAATTATCAATAAAGCAACAATGTCCTCCTTCTACGTTACTTTTCTTAAACTTATCCGATACATTGTCGATAAAATATTAATAAAGCAACAATGTTCTCCTTCTACGTTACTTTTCCTAAACTTGGCCGATACTTTGTCGATAAAATATTAATAAAGCAACAATGTTAGCAACAACTTCCTCTTTCTATGTTACTTTTCCCAAACTTGGCCGATATTTTGTTGGTAAAATATTAATAAGGCAACGTTCTCCTTCTACGTTACTTTTCCCAAACTTGGCCGATACTTTGTCGATAAAATATTAATAAAGCAACAATGTTCTTCTACGTTACTTTTCCTAAACTTGGCCGATTTTCTTTTTTGCCTTACTTCTGAAATAACCCTTGGCCTCAACGCGAAAGGAACGATTCGAGGTAAACAAAACTCTGATAAAAGGAACAGACATTGACTGCACAACAAGACTTAATGGACATCGGGAGTGTCACTATTTATCTCAGCGACCTCAAAAACTATGGATTAGACAGTAATGGTTGTGGTCCACAATGGCAAGATGTGAAAGACACTCCTTTTTAGTTTTCTGTGCTAAAAGAAAAACTGTTAAGATGGCTTTTTCTGTCCATCCGCACTTTGTCTGTCCGCCCTCAGATCTTAAAAACCACTGAGGCTAGAGGGCTGCAAATTGGTATGTTGATCATCCACCCTCCAATCATCAAACATACCAAATTGCAGCCCTCTAGCCTCAGTAGTTTTTCCTTTATTTAAGGTTAAGGTTGGCTATAATCGTACATCTGGTACCGCTATAGGTACCAACAACACAGGCCACCACCGTGCCATGGCTGGAAGTTTCAAGGGCCGCGGCTGAGTTTCATGGGTCGCGGCTGAGTTTCATGAGCCGTGGCTGAGAGTTTCATACAGCATTATGCGCTGTACAGAAAACCCGATTGCGCCAAAGAAACCAGCTTATTTTTTACTTGTTTTTGCCGAAGTTCATGCAACTTAGCAGCGGCATGTCCTCAAATAACAAAGGGTTAAGCTAAAGTACGTTTGCTGGGCCCTCAAGTGAAATCAATTGGAAAGTAAAGTCTGAAATAAAGTTGCTGACAAACTTGAAGGATAAAGCGACATGTTGAAGAGATTTACGACACGATGGAATTCATGGGACTGCTTCCGGTGTGACCAGGAAACTTGCTGAACGGACAAGCTTCCTCAGTCGAGCAGTTTATACATACAGTATATATGTATATATAAATATAATATATATAAATAATATATACATTATATATATATTACATATATATATACACACATACATACATATATATATAATCTACTGATCACTTTCTACCAGATACTGTGCAGTTATATATATAATATATATATATATATATATATATATATAATAATCTACTGCCTCTTAACAGTGCCTCTTAACTTCTCGAATTCTTCGCCCTTTTTGGATAAGCATGGCACTACAAAGCCTTAGATCCAAATTCAAGAAAATTGAAGTAATTCTGATGTCCACAGCAGGATTCAAACCCCCATCGAGAGTATCAGAACGAGGTCAAGCGTTGCCGACCTGAGCAAGAAGTTAAGAGGGCACTGAGGTTTAACATTTACATTATAAAATATAATAAGAACATGAGAATGGAGTTCGTCTTGTGGAAATATGTTTGTAAAGGGGTCTGGCTATTAGGAATACATAGTATTCAAAGAAAAACATTTACAATCATACACAAGAAAGAAAATGTCAAGAACAAGAGTTTGTTGCGCTATTGTTCAGTTTACAGTAGATGGAAAATTAAGCTGGGAGATATAATGGTGAAAAGAGTAGTTGGAAGTATATCTGATCATTATTTCTTTGAAGTAAATGTTAAGATAGATGAATGTTAAAGTGATGAAAATGTAGATATTAAGGTAATCAGGCATATAAGGAATAAAAAGGCTGAAATATGCTCTTTGGTCAATGAAACAGATTTTGAAGGACTCTTATGAAAAGTGTATTCCAGGATGGGTTATGGATTCAGCAGGAGTGTTTGAGACTTTATTGGGCTGGGAGGGAATGGAAACATTGGTGTGATGAGGAAACAAAAAGTTTTGAGAAGGAAAAACAGATTATTCTTGTTGCAACTGCAAGACAAAAGGACGACTGTGTACAGGAACATAAGAAGATGGATAAGGTGGTTCAGAATAAGACAAAAGAGAAAAAGGAGGCATGTAAGAAATAAGGAAAGAGACGTGAGTAAGGGCATCGGGGAGAATAAGTTTTGCAACGAAGTAAAGAAGCCAATGGAAAGATGCTTTCTGAAAAGAATGGAATCCTGGTTGAAGAAGAGGATATTTTGTAGATTTGCTAAGAGTGGAAGATGGAAGAGAGGCGGAGCTGAACGACATGAGAGTGGTAGGGGTGAGTGTGACTTTGTGGAAGTTACTGTTCAAGACATGAAATGGGCAATCGAGAGGTTTCAGATGGAAAGATACAGGGTTGAAATGGGCAATCGAGAGGTTTCAGATGGAAAGATACCAGGGGTTGACAGGGTCACAAGTAAGATGCAATGAGGCAATCGAGAAGTTTCAGATGGAAAGATACCAGGGGTTGATAAGGTTACAAGTAAGACACAATGAGGCAATGGGGAGGTTTCAGATGGGAAGATACCAGGGGTTGACAGGGTTACAAGTAAGATGCAATGAGGCAATCGAGGGGTTTCAGATGGAAAGATACCAGTGGCTGACAGGGTTACAAGTAAGATGCAATGAGGCAATCGAGAGGTTTCAGTTAGAAAGATACCAGGGGTTGACAGGGTTACAAGTAAGATGCAATGAGGCAATCGAGAGGTTTCAGATGGAAAGATACCAGGGATTGACAGGATTACAAGTAAGATGCAATGAGGTAATGAAAAGGTTTCAGATGGAAAGATACCAAGGGTTGACAGGATTACAAGCAAGATGCAATGACAAGTGGTGAGAGAGTGATTAAATGGCTGACCAGGGACTGTTATGAAGGAACGGTCGAAAAGAATTATAATTGCTCCTTTCTATAATGGTAAAGGTTAGAGAAGCGTGTAAGAATTATAAGGGGATAACTTTACTTATTATACCAGTAAAGACATATGATAAGATTTTTACTTAAGAAAGTAAGATAAATAATAAAAAGATTAATATGTGAAGAACAGTGTGGATTTAGACAAGGAAAAGATGTGAGGAATCAGGTGTCTTCTATAGTGAGAATTTTATGTCAATAAAGGGAAAAAGTCTTACTGGGCATAAATATATGGACCCATCAAAAGCTTATGATAAATGTGACAGAGGCAACGTGGAATGTGCTGCAGGTGTCTGGTATGGCAGGAAAGTTGCTGGGAGCAAAACCAGATTTTTTGATGGAAGAGAAGCACGCGCTGGAGTGTGCAGAGGGGGAAAGTGACCGGTTCTGGGCTGACATTTGGTACCTTAAGACTCCATTTATCTATGAATGAAGGCATTAAAAGTCGTTAATGTAGTTGGAATGTTATGGGATAAAAAAGACAGGTTGTGAGTGGAGTGGGGAATGTCTGATGTTGACAGGTGTTTCAGTGAATGGAAATGATAAATCAGGAAGAGTAAAGTTATGAGGGTAAATGGTAACCATGGCAACGGGACAAACAATGCTTTTATGGACGGCAAAAGAATGGGAGTAGTATCTATGTATACTGATAAATATTTCGAATGATGGCAGGAAGAAAGATGAGTCGACTTATATAACAGATAAAGCAAAGAAGATAGCAACATGTTTGCAAAAGACTCGGAGGAAAGTTGGGGTGGCTCTTGAAGCCAAACTTGCTATGTATGAAGAGATTACAAAGCTGACTCTTCCACTCTTCTTTACGGAAGTGGGATGAGAATGTCGCATGCCAATGAAAGGAAAGGTGGAAACTGCAAAGATGAAATGTTTAAGTAGTATGTAAGGAATTTGAAAGAATTACAAAGGTGAGAAGACTCGAGACAGGTAGGAGTGGAGGAAGGGAGTTTTGAGATGGTTCGGTCTCATGGAGAGAATGGAGAATGACTGGTTGGTTAAAAGCATTCTTTTCGAAAGTGTTATGAAGAGGAAGGAACACTTAAAACGCACTGGATAGTTGGCTGAAACGAGCTACTGGAAAGAAAGGATCTCGCTAGCCAGGAATAGGGAGAGTGCATCCAAGGTAGAGGCGCTTAGTGAAATATGTGTATGGGGGTTTAGGTGCTGCTGGTGAGCCTTCTGAAGGATCCTTCCTAATGGAAAAATACATTGAAATATTAAACAGCAGATAGCCCATTTATAGTGAGTTCACTACATCTTGGGAATATCTTATACCCAAATGAAATTATGTATGCTAAAATCACCTACCCTGGCAAAGATTCGAACCTATGCCTTTTGGGTTAGTATAAGGGTGACAGTTAACTTAATGCACTCAGTACATAAGTTCCATTTTACTATTTTACACGTTACTTAAGAACGCCATGATTGTTGAATCAAGATGATTTATTCCTCTGCTTGCATATGAATGCGTGGGGTTAGGTATAAATCTGGTGATGAATCCTTTAACTACACCTTTCGGTTCTACAGCGGTTTGCAAATTACTTAAGGATTCAAGAATGAATTTTGCAGAAATACTCAACTCAATAATATACCCGTTTATTTGTCATACGAGTCCGTATCCTATCCTTCCCTTTTAGACACAAACTGAATTTCTCACTTCAGAGCCTCCCAGTTCTCATATGCTATTCTACCTTTTCAAACACTTGGGTGCCAAGTGTCTTTAGTAATTAAAAGGCAGGCGTTCTCCACGATAATTGTTAGCAAACACACGGTTAAGCTTAGGATGCATTTGGGTTTTCCCTCTGTTACAGCTCACATCGAAAACTGCCAGTGAGATCTACGTTTCTTTGTCCTCTGTTTCCTGAGTTTGTCACGAAGTTTCTTTGCCTTTTACTTCCAGAGTTTTCGAGATGGCAGGAGATTATCTAAGCTTATGTCGCATCTCGCGTAAATATATGCGATGAATAATAGGAGAACACTTCAGTGAAAAGAGGGTTTAGCTCGGAATTATCTTTACGAGGGAGGAGGAGGAGGAGGAGGAGGAGGAGGAGGAGGAGGAGGAGGAGGAGGAGGAGGAGGAGGAGGAGGAGGAGGAGGAGGAGGAGGAGGAGGAGGAGGAGGAGGAGGAGGAACAAACTTGATGAGGAGGAAGGAAGAAGACAAAGTTTCACCACACAGAACAAACTTGATGACGTGGAAGTTTTCAGGACAAAGTTTCATCACACTCGAGAAGCGCTGGTGGGCGAGCAAGATTAAGAAGAATGCCTCACTAAAAAGAGAGAGAGAGAGAGAGAGAGAGAGAGAGAGAAAAAGACTAAAAGGAGTCATCTAGTAATAAGACTTCAGTGCGCTTCAGTAACTCAGTTATAAAGCTGCGGAAGCTTTTAGAAATGAGTCCATCACCAGAGAAACGTGCTCAGAGATTTTTATCTTCTTGAAGCTGAGCAGATCGCGATTCAGAATCAAGCACTTTCAAATCGCAATAGCATTATTATTCAAGACACCATGACATTGCATTAAATGAAACTAATTCTACATACATTATGCTCATTTAACAGTTTTTGAAAAAGTTTATTAGCTCTCGAGATATTCGAAAAATTGTAAGTGCACGTTATATATTTTGCTTAAGTTCCCCATTTGTGCAATAAAAATGTTCTGTCATCCATTTATTGTGTAAAATCACCAAGATATTGTTTATGCTGTTACCTTTTATTGGTTTACAGTTTGTACGGAGTAATAAAAAAAATCGCCCCAAATTCCACCCAAAAATTTGTTTTTGTCCTTTTCAAAACAACTCCAAAAATGTCCAAAATATTTTTGTCACATACTCAATAAACCAATAAACATTTATAGACAAGTCACAGAGTAGTTAGTAAAAATCATAACAAACGTGAATAATGATTACTGATAACAGCATCGGTGATTAATGCAAAAAAAAAAATAATAACAATACAAATCCAGGAATTTCCAAAAAAATTCATATCGTCACACACAGTTAATAAACATCACTAAACATGGAGTATTAGCAGGAAGGAAGTAAGGAAGGCACTAAAGAAGATGAAAAATGGCAAAGCAACAGGACCAGATGGAATACCTGCAGATGTGTGTGGAAGAACCTGGGAGAAGAAGGAACAGACATGCTATGGGACCTAGCAAAGAAATATATACAATCAGGAGAAGATATCAAGAGAACGGAGGGAAAGCTTTACTTTGTCTATCTACAAAGAGAAGGGTGACATCCAGGATTGTGCAAACTACAGTGGAAACAAAGTTAATGTCTCACACCATGAAAATCTTCTGGGAAAGAATAATGGATCAAAGAATAAGAGAAGAAACATCTGTAGGTGAAGGACAGTCTTTGGTTTCATGCCAGGAAGAGGAACGACAGACGCAGTGTTTTCCCTCCCACAGATGGTGGAAAAAAACACCGGGAAAAGCAGAGAGGACTGCACATAGTATCCACAGATCTACAAAAGGCATATGATAGAGTACCACGCCAAGAGGTTTCGAGGTGCATGCGAGTACAGGGAACACCAGAGAAGTATGTGAGGTTGGTCCAAGATTTGTATGAAGGAGCAAAAACGCAGGTTAGAAGCGGTGTTGGGTTAACTGAATGGATACCAGTAAGAGTTGGTTTACATCAGGGATTTGCTTTAAGTCCATATCTTTTTGACCTGATAATGGATGTTTTATCTCAAGGAATAAGAGATCAATCCCCATGGTGCATGTTGTTTGCTGATGACATTGTGTTATGCAGCACCAACAGAGGGGTAGTGGAGTCAAAACTGGAGCAATGGAGGAAGGTACTGGAAGACAGAGGCTTAAAGATCAGTTGGAAGAAGACTGAATACCTAAGTTTTAATGCAGATCAAGACTCCGAGATTAGTATGGAAGGGACAAGGTTGAACAAGTAGAAAAATTTAAGTATCTTGGTTCAATAGTGCTGATGATGGAAATTTGGATGTAGAAATAACACTCAGAGTGCAGGCTGGTTGGGAAAATTGGAGAAAGATTTCAGGTGTCTTGTGCGACAGCAGAATAAATATAAAGGTTAAAGGAAGGGTGTATAAGACAGTAGTGAGACCAGCTTTGATGTATGGAGCAGAAACATGGCCGGTAAAGAGAGTGCAAGAGAAGAAATTGGATGCGGTAGAGATGAAAATACTCAGGTGGATGTGTGGAGTAACAGAAATGGACAGGATCAAAAATGAAAGAATAAGAGGAACTACTAAAGTCGTAGAACTCTCAAAGAAGGCCCAGGAAAGAAGACTGCAGTGGTTTGGCCATGTGGTGAGAAGGGATGAGACATTCGTAGGGAGGAGAGTGATGCAGATGGAGGTGCCTGGTGGGAGAGCAAGAGGAAGACCAAAGCGAAAGTGAATGGATGTAGTTAGAGAAGATCTGAGAGACAAACAGTTGTCAGAGGATGATGTGTTTGACCGACCCAGGTGGAGGAAAGATGTCAGAAAGAACTATTTGGCATCTTTATCAGAGTAGCCTATGCCTACGGCATCGGAAACTTGATTTCAGCCAATCGAGAGCTAGCTATGAGCTAAAACCTATGTTGGTGAGTGGACAGATAAAATGAAACAGACTATAGTGGCTCAAGGGGATGGATGAATCATCACATCCTTGATCACTATCACTATAATGGGGCTGCACCCACTTGGTTGAACTGTGACAGTTGCTATAATCATGAGATCTTTTTCGTTTTCTTTCCACACTTCTGTACTGGCCTTCCTTTGACCTTCTCCCTTCCATTTATTACCATCGTTCTCCTCTCCGCTTTGAAAAGGCTCTCATAATCATCACCGTCATCTGGACCATAGAGAATGAGTACCTGGAGGTGCTGTCTGTGTCCCGGTGCTAGGTAGTTGTTTGGTGGTCTTCCACCAGGGTGGCGCTGCAGAGCCTTGCCGCCATCTTCAAAGGTCTGGTAACCGCGCAAATTGAACGGGGGTTAGTGTGATTGTGAATTTTTTTTTTATCCTGAATGTTTAATAAGTAATCGTTTACTGAATGTTTAGTGAGTGTTTAGGGTTTAGTGAATGTTTGGTGAGTAAGTGTTTAATGAATGTTTACGAGTGTGTTTAGTGAGTGTTTAGGGTTTAGTGAATGTTTGGTGAGTAAGTGTTTAATGAATGTTTATGAGTGTTTAGTGACTGTTTAGTGTTTAGTGAAGGTTTTGTAAATGTTAGTGTTTAGTGAATGTTTAGTGTTTAAGTACTCAGTGAATGTTTAGGGCTTAGTGAATATTTTGTGAATGTTAGTGTTTTGTGATTGTTTAGTGATGTTTAGGGCTTAGTGAATGTTTAGTGTGTAAGTGTTTAGTGAGTGTTTAAGGTTTAGTGACCGTTTTTTTAATGTTAGCGTTTAGTGAATGTTTAGTGTGTAAGTGTTTAGTGAGTGTTTAATGAGTGATTAGTGAATGTTCAGTGACTGTTTAGTGTTTAATGAGTGTTTAGGGGTTTAATGAGCCTTTAGGATTTAGTGAGTGTTTAGTGTTTAATGAGTGTTTAGGGTTTAGTGAGTGTTTAGTGTATAGTGCATGCTTAGTGAATGTTTAGTGAGTGTTTAGCGTACAGTGAGTACTTAGTGAATGTATAGCGTATAGTGAGTACTTAGTGAATGTTTAGGATTGAGTGTTTAGTTAATTAGGGTGCAGTGAGTATTAGTGAGTGTTTAGTGTTTTAAGAGTGTTTAGTGAGTGTCTAGTGTATAATTAGTGCCTAGAGAGTGTTGAGTATTCAGTGAGTGTTTAGTGTTATTGAGTGTGAGTGTATGGTATGTGCGAATGTGAGTGTATGTATAGTAAGTGCGTGTGTGTTTAGTGAGTGTGAGTGTATAGCAAGTGTGAGTGTTTAGTGCATGTAAGTGTACAGTGAGTGTTAGTGTTTAGTGACTGTACATTACTGTTTAGTTAGTGTTCAGTGACTGTATGCAAAGAGAACCCTGTAATTTACAGGAACCATTTATGCTAGACACTGCTTAGATCCAAGAGCAGATACTTAGGCCTTGACGACAATGGTTGGAGTGCTTAGGCCAACCAGCTTTTGTAAGGTAATTTTTCTCTGTGAATTTGGGTCAAGCACTAATAATAATAATAATAATAATAATAATAATAATAATAATAATAATAATAATAATAATAATAATAATAATAATAATAATAATAATAGTTTTAATGCAGTTTTGGTAACTTGTGATTTTTTTTTTTTTTTTTTTGAAGTAGCTTGAGCTCCTGAAAAGTTGACCAAAATCTCACAATCTCTGTCAACGGATATGGATTTTTGATCAACAATTTCCCTGACAAGCTGATTACGTGGCAAGCAAATTTTACAACCATTCCAAAATAATGAACTACTGAACGGATGGAAAGAAATAAACAAGATTTAATAGGCGTCATTTGTTGTGAGTTTTTCTGCTCTCTCTCTCTCTCTCTCTCTCTCTCTCTCTCTCTCTCTCTCTCTCTCGCTGAAGTCTTAAGAAACGAAGTGCTCGGGACAGCAGTAACACTTGAAACAAAAGTGAATGATGAGCTTTCTAAGTAAATTCACAAAAACAAATCTACAGTACTTCTCATCATCCTCCATTTCATCAATTATCGTCCCTTCCTTTATATCCTCTTTTCCTTCTTGCTTCATATCTTTAACATGAATGTTCCTTCGCCTATAACACGATGCCTTCTATACGGCATAAATATGACATTTTTAGCTTTTGCTGTTATGTGGTTTAGAGATGAAATCAGGATCAGCCGGAAACGCAACTGCCTGCGTGCACCTTTCCTGTACAGTCCCACGTTTATTTATTCAGAGCATCTGACGTCATTAAGTATTCAGCTGACGTTCGGTGAAATAAGGGTAATGCATAATGCAATAGACGTCACGTGTCCTTTGACCGTATACGTGACTGATCCTTAAGGATTCACGTTTCGTGGTGGACAATTCTACCAATTTTGCGATGGGCCATATTTTAATTCCTGCATTCGGCGCACTGTAAGCACTGCGTCAGGTTCTTTTTGCAGCGTCCCTTCCATTGGCCACTAGCTGCAACCCCTTTCATTCCTTTTTACTGTACCTCCGTTCATGTTCTCTTTCTTCCATCTTGTTGTCCACCCTCTCCTAACAATTGTTTCATGGTGCAACTGCTTTGAGGTTTTCCACCTGTTGCACTTTTCAAACCTTTCTACTCTCAATTTCTATTTCAGAGCTGAATGACCTCATAGGTTCCAGGACTAGGCCAGTGGCCTAAATCCAATATTCCATTCCATCCCAAGACGAGTAAAGTAACAAAGATGTTAAAATTTCTCTCTCTCTCTCCATCTCCCCTTAGCACGCATGAATATTAAAAAGTAACGCATATAATGCATCCCAAAACTGTGCACAGGTACAAGAAAGGACACCAGATTTATGCGCCGCATTTCTTAGAATGACTTCCGAATACTTAGATTCTCTCAGCAATATCAAAGGTAATTGCATTTTACCTCCCAGTCACTTTTTCCCCCCTCACGTTAAAGTGATTAAAAGCTTCCCCTTACATCGTAATACGAATTTCATGTTTATTTATTAGGAACAGAAAAATAACCAGCTCTCCTTTTCAACTTCAACCTTATTTAAAGCCGTGAGGCACGAAACGAAGTTATTCTATTATGTCCTTTTTTGTTTATTCCACGGAAACTTTCGTTTTATCATTTTGGAGTGGACTTCGCTACGCCACGGACAAACTTAGATAAAACTCTGTAACAACTTTATCTGTGATAGAATCAACAGTTCACCTATATAACAAGTCACTCCCATTGCGTAATAAATGGTCAGAAATCTTTATTTTCATTAATAAATATGTTTACCTATATAACAAGTCACTCTCATTACGCAAATGATCAGAAATCTTTATTTTCAGTAATAAGTATAGTTTACCTATATAACAAGTCACTCCCATTACGTAATACATGTTCAGAAATCTTTATTTTCATTATTAAGTATAGTTTACCTATATAACAAGTCACTCCCATTACGTAATACATGTTCAGAAATCTTTATTTTCATTATTAAGTATAGTTTACCTATATAAGTTACTCTCATTATGCAATAGATGGTCAGAAATCTTTATTTTCATTAATAAGTATAATTTACCTATATAACAAGTCACTCCCATTATGCAATAAATGGTCAGAAATCTTTATTTTCATTAAAAATATAGTTTACCTATATAACAGTTACTCTCATTACGCAACAGATGGTCAGAAATCTTTATTTAATTAATAAGTATAGTTTACCTATATAACAAGTCACTCTCATTACGTAATAAATGGTCAGAAATCTTTATTTTCATTAATAAGTATAATTTACCTATATAACAAGTCACTCCCATTATGCAAATGGTCAGAAATTTTATTTTCATTAATAAGTATAGTTTATTACCTATATAACAAGTCACTCTCATAACCCAATAAATGGTCAGCAATCTTTATTTTCATTAATAAGTATAGTTTACCTATATAACAGTCACTCCTATTACGCAATATATGGTCAGAAATCTTTCTTTTCACTAATAAGTATAGTTTCCCTATATAAGTCACTCCCACTACGTAATAAATGGTCAGAAATCTTTCTTTTCATTAACAAGTACAGTTTACCTATATAACAAGTCACTCCCATTACGCAATAGATGGTCAGAAATCTTTCTTTTCAATAATAAGTATAGTTTACCTATATAAGTCACTCCCACTGCGTAACAAATGGTCAGAAATCTTTCTTTTCATTAATAAGTACAGTTTACCTATATAACAAGTCACTTCCATTATGCAATAAATGGTCAGAAATCTTTATTTTCATTAATAAGTACAATTTACCTATGTAACAAGTCACTCCCATTATGCAATAAATGGTCAGAAATCTTTATTTTCAATAATAAGTATAGTTTAACTATATATGTCACTCCCACAATGTAATAAATGTTCAGAAAACTTTCTTTTCATTAATAAGTAAGCCTATTCCGTGCTTGCATTTTCGGCAGGTCAAGAGGTAGAGGGACAAACCGAAACAATACTCCCGGTAGAAGAGCGCTCCTTGAATAAACGCCAAATAATTCAGCATCAAATACTGAATCATTTTACAGATCATAATTTTGTGGGATGAGGATATAAGCGGTGTCATCACTGATTTTAACTTCCTGTTCATCATTCATATTTTTAAAGGATAGTGTGAAAAGGAATCTTAATTTTGTGCAATCAGGAATTTCATTAACATTGCAAAAAATTTGAACGCCGTATAAAGCAACTACAACACACTTCCCCATTGTCACAATATATCTATCTATCTGTCATAATAAAATCTGAGTGGATCTTGTTTGTCCTCCCCCGGGTGACAGTTGGTGAGGCATGACACAGCCACCCATCCCTTGCAAACCGGTTTGTCCGCCCCGAGTGGGTGCAGGGTAGGCAGGGGAGACATCCACCCTCCTCCTGCAAACCTGTTTGTCCGCCCCGAGTGGGTTTGACATCCACCTCCTCCTGCAAACCTGTTTGTCCGCCCTGAGTGGGTGCAGGGCAGGGGGAGACATCCACCCTCCTCCTGCAAACCTGTTTGTCCGCCCTAAGTGGGGGTGGGTAGGGTGGGGATCAGGCAAAACTGGTTTGTCCAGGAGGGTAGGGGGAGACATCCACCCTCCTCCTGCAGACCTGTTTGTCCGCCCCGAGTGGGGGTAGGGTAGGTAGGGGATCAGGAGGGTAGGGGGGAGACAGCTGCACCGGGTTCCAGCGTGCCAACAAACTCGTATAAATAATAAGGTTCTAAAGTAGCAGAGTGGCCAATGGCTTGATGTAAAGTGTAATTAGTACTCACTTTGTATCTATAAAAATATAATGTTTATTTCAATACTTACGCAGCAACGTTTTACAGAAAGAAACCCAAAGGCTTTCCACTGACCGTAGAATTCGAACACTCACAAAGCAAAAGCACTGAAATGCCTGCATCGAACTGAAAACACTTAATATATTTTTCCTTACTGAAGTATCCTGAGAGATCATGAGAGACGTGTCTATATAGGTTAACTGGTGACCTGAGACTGGCTACCCTATCTATTAACGGTGGCTTGGTATTTTATAAGAACGTTGCAGTTCTCGTACATTCTGATGCATACTACACAACAGAAAACGAGTATTAAACAACCTGAACACATACGGCAAAACTTAAAAACCTCTGGAAATTTATGGAAAATTTCTAAGAAAATCATAACATACATTAAACGTCTCGAAATACATCAGATTTGATTTAACACCTTATTAGTCAAACATACTACTCAATAATAAGCATCTAGGAAAATACTGACACTTCTCAATCAAAATTCCAGAACTGTACAGCAAAGATTTCCCTGTTCCTGTGAGCTCACCTTTAACATAAATACAATGGGACGATGACATAGTTTATGCTTTAATACCCATCACAAGAGCGTGTTAGAGAGGTATGATATAATAATGTTAATGATAAATTAGGAAATCTTTTCTATGCAGTTTATATGATGCAAGTAGGGTTAAGGGTAGTGTAGTTTCAAGGAATAACAAAGATATAAAACTACCTGCAAGGTTTCAAAGATTGATCGGTATTTTGAGAGGGTTGGTCACGTGAAGAGAATGGAAGATGATGGATCGCTGAAAACGCGCATAGTCATTCAAAAGGCCATAGGACGAATGAGAAGAGACACAGAAAGCCTCCTTGTCTTGCTGAGCTGAAAGAAATGCTAGAACAGAAGGACACTATATGGCTCCTCTGGTTACCTTCTGCAAAGTGGCCTCACTGCTTTGGCTATATCTACTGCAGGCTCAGCTTGAGCCACTGTTCTTTCTGAGTTGAAGAAGAAAGAGTCTCTCCTTTCATAGGTGACTTGATTCAATATTCGGTGCTACTTTGGCTTGTTATCTGCGCGTCACCTCCGAGCTGCTAGTACTAAACATGGCGGAAGCTCAATGGGATGCCGTGTTTAGTACTAGCCCCTCGGGGATCAAAGTATCATATACACCTGTTTCTATATTGTATGGTCGATAAATTATATTAATAAACGATATCTTTGATCCCCGAGGGGCTAGTACTAAACACGGCGTCCCACTGAGCTTCCGCCATGCTTAGTACTAGCCGCTCGGAGGTGATAGTACTAGCAGCTCGGAGGTGACGCGTAGATCACAAGCCAAAGTAGTACCCAATATTCACCCTGCCACTTCATCACCTCTTCCCTCTTTTGCTAAGAGATGAAATTCACCCCGTGATTCCTTTCTCCCCGTCTCCTCAAAAACTCCTTTCCCTTATCCCTCTTTTCCTCTTTCGCCACTCCTTTCCCCTCTTATGTCTCTCCCCCACCCCCTGCCTGACCTCCCTCTCTTTATCTTTTCATTTCGCCTTTTTTTTCCCCGTTTACCTTCATGGCCGCGTAAAACAGTTGCCGTCCCATCCTCCTCTAAATAGAAAAATTGCCACTTGTGATAGAGTATCCCCGCTGCCCCGTCTCGCAGATGGATGCCTTTTCATTAGTCTGTAATTAATCGATGTGTTTATCTTCTGGCAACCACTTCCACACTAAACTAAGTCCACTCCCTAATTGTCCAATCTGCCCCCAATTTGCAACTTAATGGCATGTTGTGTCGGATGGAACCTCAAGTCATTTGCTCATCTAAAATTCGATTAACAATTCTCTTTTGCAGATTCGCGCTAATCCATTAGCAAGTTATGCAATACAGTAGACTGAATGAAAGTTTGGCTTCTTGGCTGCTCGCTCCACGCGGTCGAAGTACAAGTTTAGAAGGAGTTGCTCTTCAATGATAATTATCTGGTTTCAGCGTCGACGAGCAGTGATTTCAGGGGTCCTTGAGCAAATAGGACTAATTGCGTTCGAAGAGGTCATACACAATTGGCAATACCATGATCAAACTAGAAAATGTCATGATTTTTGATTCATCAGCAAAATCATGTGGTGTCTCGTGAAACCATCTTTGTGTAAACACAAATCCGGATATTGACGAATTATGTTCTTTCTCGAGAACTTGATTGCAAACCATGGATGTCAATGAACACTGAATAATATTCTACGCACAAGATAGAAACAAAAATAAGCATTATCAGTTAATTCTTTGTTTCCTGAGTAAATTTGACTTTGTTGTACGTACTGCAAAAGCAAGACAATTATGGCAAGTTGTTGAAGCTGTTGCATGCCCTTGTTACCTGACAAATAAAAGAAATATATGTTTCCGCAACGGTGAGAACTGAATTTGTAATACATCATGTGTCAAATCTTCGGAGCTACGCGGGAGCCAATATTTGGGTCTCTATTGTTTTTCTTATTAGAGTAAAATTTCCTCTAATGCAGAAAAGGCACCGAAACCAGCCACCCACCAGGAACGAGAGGACTGACGGCTTTTGTGAAGGTGCGATATACAGTATATTATAATAAAGATTATGATATGAGTTATCCAACGAAAGACTTTCAACGCCGCTTTTCAATTTCTTGGACATGTCCAAATACACTTTCAATATACGCAATGAAAAGCGCAAAATATACGAAGCATTTTGAAGTATTAAGTTCAAGGAAGTGGAAATGGAGTGAATATGAAATTTAGACCAAAGGAAACATGTTTTATTTTCTTAATAATTTCCATCCACGTCCGACTGCTGCTTTCGTCCTTACTTCTTTCTTCCGGTTACAAGAGCCACTCGTTTTCCTTACTTCTTTCTTCCGAGTTACAACGGGTTTGAGAAAGTAAAAATATGAAAAATAAAAGCCACCATGAGTGCAGTAAGCCAAGAGCCACTCGTTTTTCCTTTGCTCTTCTTTTTCTTTCTCTACGAAGAGTATTTTAAGTAAAAACATGAGTTTCCCAGTCACACGGGTTTGAGAAAGTAAAATATGAAAAAATAAAAGCCACCATGAGTGCAGTAAACTCCAACGAAAAATCGAGAGGCTTCTAAGTTGGCGATTGTTCTTTTTCACTCCGCCAACTATCTAATACTTTTTTGTTCGTTTTGTTTATTTTTTGTCCGGTTATTTACTTGCTTTTATCTGTGTATGCAAGTTTTTGACAAGCTAACATGATTACCCACACACTTAAGATTGTACACTTAAAGAGTGTACTTTTACGAAAATTTGAGAGAAGGTGCAACTCGTCCCAGGCAGCAAATGACTGGTACAATCCCACGTGCCAGACGTAGGATTGTCCCTGTAGGAGAGAGACGATTACTTTGGAACTTGCTTTTGAGGGATGAACTTTACAGCCTTGGCGTAGGTTTGCACCCTCCAAGAGCCCTTGATTTTAGCGGATCCTCGACAGATTTTCTTCACGCCATGCGACGCCAGAGGACCAAGACAAATGTGACACCTCGCAAGTGATATACGACGTCATTAACTGGTATCAAAAGGACTACCGCACATTTAATTATTCAGTGGCTCAGTCGAGTACCTCGCTAATGAATCTCCTGGAAGGAATATATTTCCCTGAATTTGTGACGCCATTAAAGGAATTCGTCAGACGCAAAGCCATTATTACAGGAACACTGTTATTTAAAGCCTAACAGTAAAACGAACGGGGAAAAATTGCGCGTGAATGTTAAGAGTAACATTTTAGTAATTCTCAGTTCTTTTTCTTCTTCTTCTTCTTCTTCTTCTTCTTATTATTATTATTATTATTATTATTATTATTATTATTACGTCAATACTGTATAACAAAGAGGTAATTTTCAAACATTTGGGAAGGGTGTTTCAATTGTTCGTGAGAGTGAGTCTCCACGCGGTAATCTCTCTCTCTCTCTCTCTCTCTCTCTCTCTCTCTCTCTCTCTCTCTCTCTCTCTCTCTCTCCAGAGAGCTGCATGGAGAGATCAGACAATTTTCATTTTAATTTATATGCACTTTCTATAGATGTACTTTTCGGTTAATATATATCAAAGTCTCTCTTTTGCATCTGTACTTTTTGTCAATTAACTGATATTCAAAGTTTCTTTTCTGCTCAGGAAAATGCTTATATTGTATACTATTTTGCTTTTTGCTGGAATGGTAACACTGACTCAGACACAGCCTCCTACAAGTCAAGTATACCTTAGTTTAACCAGACCACTGTCCTAGGGCTGGCCCGAAGGACTAGACTTATTTTACGTGGCTAAGAAGCAGTTGGTTACCTAGCAACGGGACCTACAGCTTCTTGTGGAATCCGAACCACATTATACCGAGAAATGAATTTCTATCACCAGAAATAAATTCCTCTAATTCTTCATGGGCCGGTTGGAGAATCGAACGCGGGCCCAGCAGAGTGCTAGCTGAGAACGGTGCCCACCCGTCCAATGAGAAACTACAGCCTCCTATAAAATTTATCTTTGATGATACAGTTGCACCCATTTAGAGAAGAAGAAAAATGCTACAACTCTCTCACGTACTTGACGAAAGGACACTTGATTTTTTTGTGAAAATCTCTCTTAAGTCAATGTCAGTTTGTAGAATACCATTTCCAATTTTAGGTAAACTTGTCGTTTGCGTAATGAAAGATAATTTTTTAAAAGTTACTTGTTCAGTTTAGGTGAAAATGAGAATTGCTTTTACACACACACACACACACACACACACACACATATATATATATATATATATATATATATATATATATATATATATATATATATATATATGAAATTTTTATCACACCGTGATTTATGCACAATCATGAAGCTACAAATGTATTAATATCAAATTCACGCTACCTGGAATATCTAAGTAGAATTATCGCCGAAGGGGAATTTATATAAGTGATAAATGAATTGTACCCATCAGGGCACGAACCCTTGATAATGGCCTATTCAGCGACTAGCCAGTACTTTTACCACTACGCCATCAAGAGAGGTATAAGTCATTACCGATTCTGCTGTAACAATTTTTTCCCCGTCGTGAGCGAATAATTATATATATAGCCTCGGCAATGACCCACCTCCGCCATGATAGTTCTTTGGTATGTTTGGAACACGCAGCTCTTATTATAAATTTTTATCACACCGTGATTTATATACAATCATAATATACAATATGTCAAGCAATATCAAATTCACATGACCTCGGGAAATTTGAAGGAGAATTATCACCGAAGGGTTTTTTATATAAGTGATAAATGAATTGGTACCCATCGGGACACGAACCCTTGATGGCGCAGTGGTAACCCACTGGAGTCCCTGAACAGGCCTCATTCATTTGTTACCCCATTATATGAACAAGAAAAATCGCCTCTGCCGAACTGTGAAAATACATGTCAATTGTTGACCATATTTTGTAGGGGAAGGACTCGAGGTAGCAGCTGATTTGTGTCTGAGTCTATGTTCTTGGGAAGAAGAGATGGTTGTGACACGAAGCAAGCTCCAGCTGACGCAGCAAAAAAAAAAAATTCGAAAGCATATATTTATTCGAAAGGAAGCAGTCGATACATTGTATTTAATTACAAGAATTTCACTGAAGACGTCAGAGCCACGGAAATCTTAGTGTTAGACAGCGCATGCCTTTACAAAGTGAGTTGGCTGCATGAAAAGGGGATTTCTCCCATTCTTTCCAGATCGTTAATGAGCCCATACAGCGCACGAGGGCAGCAGAGTGCCTGAAGCTGACTCTGAATTTCTGCTACATAGCATTACCTTCTAATCTGATTTATTATATCTATCTCGACTCGCAGTCTTTCAAAAATTGAATATATGAATTTAAACTAGACTTCTGACGCACGCGGCGATCCAAACACGGACGAAATCTCAAAATAACGGGACGAAGAGGGGACAATGAAATATGGCTTCCCTCCGCCCGTACGCGCGGCCATTAGAAGTTCCAGAGGGGTGAATTGAAATTTACAATAGCCAAGTAATCAAATCAGGATCAAAGCAAGACACTCTGAAAAGATCAAAGCGAACTCGGTAATTACTCTCTTACTAACTAGAAATGCAATCAAGGTCGCCTCCTTCTTCCATCCTTCCGTAAAAAAATGGGTGGAGAGAGAGAGAGAGAGAGTATCCGGCACGGTTTGTTGATACAAAGGTAAACATTCGGGACAGGGGAAGGGAAGACTTTTCTTTTAAAATTCTTCAATGAACGAGCGCTAGAATGAAGGAAGCTTTCCTCTCAGTCGTTAGTTAACAAGTGGAGACTGACAGTTGTCAGTTTAAGAAAAAGTGTCTTATGTTGAGAAAGTGTTGTCCTGAAAGAAAAGAAAATGTCCAGACCTCCTTCACAGATTCTTTCTTTCCCGTTTCTCTGTATAATTGGAACTATCTGTTTTTATCGTCCTTAAATGCACTGAATATATATATATATATATATATATATATATATATATATATATATATATATATATATATATATATATAACCCTTTTAATTAAGATACTGTCAAGTTAATAGGGGCGAACATATTCAATTTAGGGTGTTTCCTTATTCATCGACTGGAATCTCCTTCACGAAATTAAAAAGCAAACGGTCCTATTAGTCAGCTTAGAAATATTTTGGGGATTCGTTCAAAATTTTCAAGACTTTATACACACACATATATATATATACAGTATATATACGCCATACATACATACATATATATATATATATATATATATATATATATATATATATATATATAAAGGCAAATGCCACGAAGGAAAATTGAAACAACGGAGTGGTTGATAGGCCTTTCGACACACGGTCCTTTACTAGTCTTCGGGTGTTTATGATCTTCCATGTATCCTGAAGGACAGAAGCCTCCAACTGAAGGAATCTGGTTAAAGTACCTGAGCCGCCATATTTGTCTCCAAGCATTCATCACTGAATTTTCTTATGTTAGGCTTTGCATCATTACTGCCAACTGTACACCATGCCAGTTTGCTGTGAGGTCCAGTTAGATACTTTTCATTTGAAAAACATCAAGTTGCCTCTTTTAGTTTTCTGTAAAAGAAAACTATTGAGATGGCTATTTGTCTGTCCGCCCGCATTTTTTTCTGTCCGCCCTCAGATCTTAAAAACTACAGAGGCTAGAGGGCTGCAAATTGGTATGTTGATCATCCGCCCTCCAATCATCAAACATAGCAATTTGCAGCCATCTAGCCTCAGTAGTTTTTATTTTATTTAAGGTTAAAGTTAACCACCACCGGCCCGTGGCTGAAAGTTTCACTGGCCGCGGCTAAGAGTTTCATGGGCCGTGGCTGAGAGTTTCATACATACGCCGCACAGAAAACTCGATTGCGCCGGAGAAACTTCGGCGCATTTTTTACTTTGTTGTTGTCGAAAGGGGCAATACATCATTTCTTCCTGACTCCTTAACCCTTCTCTTCTACTTCAGTTCACCTGAAGATTTCTTGTGAGACTGCGTCTTGTGCCAAATTCTTTGCCAGTTTTACAGCCCTGGCGAATTTTCCTTGGCCCCAAATTTCTTTCTGCTCTTCCTCCTTTACCGTCCCTCTATTCTCTGTCATTGGCATCCATAGCGGGTTCTCAACACATATTCTGTGGAGGGACTTCTAAGATAATGACGTTTTAAACCATAGTCTTGTTTTGGGGTCCCAAGTCAAAGGGTCCCCCTTTACTTCAATCTTGGTCTTTATAGATGCTTTATTTGAGTTGCTGGGTAACACTCAGGCCATTCTTCTTCCCTCCTGCATTTGCTAAAATCATTGCTGTTCTCATAAAATCTTGGTTATCCTTTCTGTGAAGCAATCTGTCCTGTGTTGATTATTTTCTTGCCCTGAGAACAGTATTATCTAATTTCTAAGTGCCTTTACCCTCCTCCTTGACCAAGCTATTAGGATGCAGGTCCCATAATGTAGGCATCTGCATTCTTCTCTCTAAATGGGGGACGTAATTTAGCTGGTTTCCAAATATTATAACCCAAAGCTTCTTAAGTAGGGGTGCTTCTTACTTCTGTTACAGAGTAGGATCCAGGTACCACAGTTTGAGAAAACAGAATACAATGTCTTTTAATTATCCCTTTTTTCTAGGTGTTCAGGTTTTTTAAGTTACCCATTTCATTCATCTAGACAATTCTAGCAGAGGAAAATGAGGCAGAATTTGATTACCTACAGCAAAGGGCTTTAAACTTTTGGCGTTAGTTGCACAGGTTGGAAGCTGTTTGGTGTTATGTTGTGGCTAGCCGGTCTCTCCAAAGTGTGACTAGCGGTAAACAAGTAAAAAACTGCTTTTTTCTGTACAGCGTATAATGCTGTATGAAACTCCCAGCCACGGCCCATGAAATTATCAGCCGCGGCCCTTGAAACTTTCAGTCACGGCCCGGTGGTGGCATGTGTTTTTGGCACTTATATCGCTGCCAGACTCACGAGCATGGCAAACTTTAACCTTAAATAGAATAAAAACTACAAAGGCTAGAGGGCTGCAATCTGGTATGTTTGATGATGAGAGGGTGATTGATCAGCATACCAATTTGCAGCCCTCTAGCCTCAGTGGTTTTTAAGATCTGAGGGCGGACGGACAGACAAATACCATCTCAATAGTTTTCTTTTACAGAAAACTAAAAAGGTGAATTCAATACAGTCCGTCAGCTGGTGTCCTGAATTGGCCATACCGTTGACAGAAGGAATTTTCATGGATTCCAGTATTAAAAGGCAAAATAATATTCTCTACCCTTTCCAGTCTACCCGCTTTTGAATGTTTTTCCAGGCGGGTTGAAATGAGGCTCATCAATCATTTGAAGCTGCCCGTAGCGATAGTAAGTAGGCAAAGGTAGACGGGGTCTCTGGTTTGAACATAACCATTTGTGGACTAGTCTGTACTTTACTAACATATAAATCGAGTACTTAGTACGTGAATCCAGCACCAATTTTATTCTACTGCAGGACGAATTTGCTTTCTTTATTTTCTCATTATGAGAGGGCTGCATTTTGAATCATAAGATGATGGTCCGTAATCCGCTCCCTGAAATTTGGCTTCACAAAAATGTAGAAGACCAATAAAGGATCGCAAGTACCAATCTCGAAGCAAGGTTTTTCAGAAGCATTGTCATTATCCTTTCTTCAATAACATCTGTGCAGAAGACTCTCCTGTAATGACTTGATATTTACAGCAATGATAACTGGTGCAATTTATGGCGGATCAAGTGTGTAATTGGTTCTCGTCAGTGAAACGGTATGACTTGCAATATCACTCATTCATATTTACATTTGTTCTGTCAGTTCCAATAACAACTAAATCACATAGAAGACGCCACGTACCGTCTGACTCCCTAACTTCTAATTAGCAATAAAGGGATCTGTTGAGATGGAAGGATAAGGTCTGGGATTCGTTTACAAACAGCACTTGAGGTGTTGCAGATCGAGAGGTCGTATTTTGATCCTTCTCTGATATTTCTTTTAAAAAGGGCATCCCGATCAGTGTACAGATTTTCTCATTCCCTCGAGAAAGATGGAGGAAATGTGTAGTTGCGTGGACTATTTAATTCTTTATTGGATAAAAATATCTGTCACATTTATCATGTTCTCTCTCTCTTTCTCTTCTGCATCTTTTACTTTAGCGTTCGTTGGCATTTCGTGTTTTAAGTGCACAAATAATCCAGTAGTATAAGCTAAGACTGCTTGGTCGTTTCAACTCCATAAAGACAACGCGTCTAAATAACCTGTCTGTTCATTGCAGTTCCCGCCTCATCAGGTATTCTAGATAGTTTGTGAAGGTTATTCTAGACGGTTTGTGAAGGTTATTCTAGACGGTTTATGAAGGTTATTGTACGCAATTTGTCAAGGTTATTCCAGACGGTTTGTGAAGGTTATTCTAGAGTTTGTGAAGGTTATTCTAGACGGTTTGTGAAGGTTATTGTAGACAGTTTGTGGAGGTTATTCCATACGGTTTGTGAAGGATATCTGTAGAAAGCTTGTGAAATTCTGTAAGGAGGTTAGCTAATACATGGACGATGCCGTTTTTTGTGAGTACCAGAAGACTGTCGATGGTATTAACAATGTCATCAGCTCCATATCTCAAATGCTGGGCCTATTCTAATAAGTGTTTTTCACATAAGAGATTTCCGACTTACCCATCAATCATAAATATCTGGAGACTTTCATATTGCTTGTATTTATAGGCAAAATATTTATCAGTTGACCCTTTATTATTCTATACGGTTTAATGTTTCAGCACAAATTATTGCCAAATATTCAGTGCAAAATGGTGATGCAATATGAAGAAAATGAAAGTGACTAGCATTCTCTCTCTCTCTCTCTCTCTCTCTCTCTCTCTCTCTCTCTCTCTCTCTCTCTCTCTCTCTCTCTCTGTATTCTATTTACTGAAAAACATTGCATTCACTTGAATTCAACACATGCTTTATTTTGTTAATTTGATGTGTAAACTTTCTAAGCTCATTTTTCAACCGGCTGAAATCTGACGCAACAGCTGACTCGTGAGAGAAAAATGAAATGTAACAATGAGTATTTAGAAAACAGGTGATTTTTTATGATACGATTAAAACCATTTTATTTTGTTTTTTTACAAAATTAAGATGTAAAGAAAACAAACACGAAAATATGTAATAAAAATTATCAGTCTTTATGGTAGGCGATAAAGAGTTAACCAAAACATACATTTTGGCCACTATAATAAAAAACAGAGTTTTTATAGTCATGTGACGAGGAAAATATAAATTCAGAATTCTTACAAAGATTTAAGCTGATAGAGATTAAACATTCATTTTGCAACATGTGGGAGGGGAGATACACAGAGGATCACGAATGGCAGCCATTTTGAATTAATCACTGAACGAGCTTTCAAGAAAATGACAATTCCATCTTAAGGTTCAACTGACAACATTGGAAATGTGCACTGCTCTACAAAAAAAAAAAAACAGTTCAACAGAAGTTTGTTCCACTGCACCTCAAATCGTCATTCCTTCTCTAAATTTCTATTCTTTTCTGCAATTTTTAAAATTTTTTTTGACATCTTTTCCTCAAATACCTGTCAAGCACGAGTTCTATCAATAAAGGTCAGAGAACAACTATCATATAGTCTCACACTAAGCACAAGGGGCAAAGAAAGTACCTTGAAAATGAATCGGGAAATCGAAGTAAGTCTGCAACAAAATTAACGTGCATTGTAGAATCATTGTCGGCATAACCTACGGGAACTAAGGACTGATTTAACAAAACACAAGCGAAGTTTTATACCTCATCTTACGGTTGTTTCAACTACAGTTGGCATAACTGTAAGAACCACAAATTCATTTGTCATACACACAATAGCGGAGAGACATCTGTACGTACGGCGTACTGCATACTAATTGTCAAATCCAAACGCCATGGCACTCAGAAAATATTGGATACTTCCATTTTTTCTCGAATGACTTGATATTTTCAGTTCTCCCAACATCAAGTGAGAGCTCATTGTAGAGTTTTGGGCCCGCAGAACAGAATGCTCTATAACGAACATTCGTTTTGCATCTTGACTCAAATGAGTTGAAACCATGTGCAACTAATAGGCTGTATTATGCGTAGCAAGTCTTTCAAAGGATGTTATGGGACAAACTCAAGTGTTACCTTATGAAAAACAAGTAAAAAATGCGCCGAAGTTTCTTCGGCGCAATCGAGTTTTCTGTACAGCGTTTGATGCTGCATGAAACTCTCAGCCGCGGCCCATGAAACTCTCAGCCGCAATTCAAGAAACTTTTAACTACGGCCTGGTGGTGGCCTTGTTGTTGGTACCTATAGCGGTGCCAGACGCACGATCGTGGCTAACTTTAACCTCAAATAAAATCAAAACTACTGAGGCTACAGGGCTGCAATTTGGTATATTTGATGATTGGAGGGTGGATGATCAACGTGCCAATTTGCAGCCCTCTAGCCTCAGTACTTTTTAAGATCTGAGGGCGGACAAAAGAAGTGCTGACGGACAGACAAATAGCCATCTTTATAAGTTTTCATTTACAGAAAACTAGAAAAGTAAAGGGGTCGGTATATTAAATCATGATGTTAGCATCTTGTCTCAAGTAGTTGGGGCTCGTTGTCGCTGGGACCTGTGTGATATTCTGCCAGGTATGCTGGAGAGGAGGACTGAGATATTCTGAGGAGTCGCGTGACAGCTATGGCAAGGTATTTTGTCCAGGTTTTTCTTCCAAAAAGGACAGACCGATTCATGAGCCGAAGGGTAACTATTAAAGGCCGTTTCATACTCCTTTTCAACTTACCTGTTGCTGCTCTAGGTTACCCAGTCCTGTGCTGTCACGGGCTCTTGCTCCTAGAGCAGCCCGTTAGATCTAACCGGTTCATTAGTCAGAGAACTTTTGTTCCCAAAGAGATCCTTTAATTTCTTTGTTTTTATTCTTTTTTTGCATTTCTTCATACTTAAGAGAACTTTTGTTACCAAAGAGATCCTTCAATTTCTTTGTTTTAATTCTTTTTTTGCATTTCTTCATACTTAATCAAAGCCTTTCAGAGGCGAAGCCCTCGCAAGAAGCCGTCCTTGCTGAATCGTCCTCGGAATAACAAGGCGCAGACTCAGAGAGCATAATTTTGTTTACCCCAGCGTCTCAAGTCTCAATCTCCGCCTATAACGTCATCACAGAAACCATTTCCATTCAAGATACAATTCCCCGAACCTTGGCTAACTCAATCGCTTAGATGACCTCGGATCATTTATCAAGCCTTCCCTCTTTCCTCCTTCTATTGCGTAATTGTTCTGGTTAACTTGGTGTCGTGGCCTCTTGTCCAGACATTCAGTCGGGAAAGTTTGTTCTCGTGAGAGCTGGCTAAGATCTTTCGTTTTCGCGTGGCCTCTCGAACTTACTCCGACTTTTTACTTAAATTTGGATGTGTATTTCTTCCTCTCGTGTTTTTTCTTTTGTCGTCTCGGGCTGTGATGTTGGGGGCCACCTCGTATTTTTGACGTCAGTCACCAGCATCCGTGAATTGGCGGGGCTGTTTACCCACTCAAAGACACAGCTATTAACTTCGCACGATTAGATTCGTAGCCTTCCGTCTTACCTCGACGTCTGTTCCTGTTTATTCCTTCTCCAGATATCTTTACCGGTATTCTGATTCCCACTTTCCGTAACCATATGATTTCCACTTCCCTCTGATTTCCACCTTCCCTCGTCGCCTTAATCCGCTAATCGCTCGGGATCCCTTCCGCGAATAAAGATTCCGTTCTGCCTTTGATGTTGCTGTTATTCGCGCACCGCCTTCACTTTTAATTCAGCGGGCCTCCTTTCATTTCCTCTCCCGTGCAGCAGCAGCAGCAACAGCAGGAGCAGCATGAGGCTGAATGCACACACACCCGTCGCTTTCCCACTGGCGTTATCAGACTGATACAGGCCATGAACACCGTTCAAAATGTTTGTAGTTCGGTTTGAGAGTGAACTCCCAAGACGGATGGAATTATGGGAAATGCTGAGAGAGAGAGAGA
Source organism: Macrobrachium rosenbergii (assembly GCF_040412425.1). Taxonomy (NCBI): domain Eukaryota; kingdom Metazoa; phylum Arthropoda; class Malacostraca; order Decapoda; family Palaemonidae; genus Macrobrachium; species Macrobrachium rosenbergii. Next base: position 2,083,960 of record NC_089762.1, read on the forward strand.
GAGAGAGAGAGAGAGAGAGAGAGAGAGAGAGAGCAAGAGAGACTGCAAAGTAATTGTCCAGGAGAGAGAGAGAGAGAGAGAGAGAGAGAGAGAGAGAAAGAAGAGATTGTAAAGAATGTAATTGTCAGAAGAGTGTCAGAGACAGAGAGAGAGAGAGAGAGAGAGAGAGAGAGAGAGAGAGAGAGAGAGAGAGAGAGAGAGAGAGAGAGAGAGACTGCAAAGTAATTGTCCAGGAGTAGAGAGAGAGAGGAGAGAGAGAGAGAGAGAGAGAGAGAGAGAGAGAGAGAGAGAGAGAGAGAATTGTAAGAAGTAATTGTTCAGAAGACAGAGAGAGAGAGAGAGAGAGAGAGAGAAAAATGTAATTGTCCAGAAGACAGAGAGAGAGAGAGAGAGAGAGAGAGAGAGATTGTAAAGAATGTAATTGTCCAGAAGAGAGAGAGAGAGAGAGAGAGAGAGAGAGAGAGAGAGAGAGAGAGAGAGAGAGAGATTGTAAAGAATGTAATTGTCCAGAAGACAGAGAGAGAGAGAGAGAGATGAGAGATTGTAAAGAAAGTAATTGTCCAGAAGAAGAGTAGAGAGTCAGAGAGAGAGAGAGAGAGAGAGACTGTAAAGAAGATTGTCCAGAGAGAGAGAGAGAGAGGAGAGAGAGAGAGAGATTGTAAAGAAAGTAATTGTCCAGAAGAGAGAGAGAGAGAGAGAGAGAGAGTTGTAAGAAAGTAATTGTCCAGAGAGAGAGAGAGAGAGAGAGAGATTGTAAAGAATGTAATTGTCCAGAGAGAGAGAGAGAGAATTGTCAGAAGACACAGAGAAGAAAGGAATTGTCAGGAGAGAGAGAGAGAGAGAGAGAGAGAGAGAGAGAGAGAGAGAAGAGAATTGAGAGAGAGAGAGAGAGAGAGAGAGAGAGAGAGAGAGAGAGAGAGAGAGAGAGATTGCAAAGAAAGTAATTGTCCAGGAGAGAGAGAGAGAGAGAGAGAGAGAGAGAGAGAGAGAGAGAGAGAGAGAGAGAGAGAGATTGTAAAGAATGTAATTGTCCAGAAGAGAGAGAGAGAGAGAGAGAGAGAGAGAGAGTCAGAAGTGCAAAGAAAGGAATTGTCCAGAGAGAGAGAGAGAGAGAGAGAGAGAGAGTGCAAAGAAAGTAATTGTCCAGAGAGAGAGAGAGAGAGAGAGAGAGAGAGAGAGAGAGAGAGAGAGAGAGAGAGATTGAAAGAATGTAATTGTCAGAAGAAGAGAGAGAGAGAGAGAGAGAGAGAGAGAGAGAGAGAGAGAGAGTGCAAAGAAAGCAATTGTCCAGGTGCAATGCAGCGGTGACAGTCAAGCGTTTCCACAAATTTCCCTTTGATGCGAAGTAAACGGCAAAGGAAATCAGTCAGCAATTCGAGAAGAAACTTCCCGAGTGAGGATGAGAATTCCTCGCCAAAACAGCCGGTTTTCAGATCACCCGCGACGACATCGACAGCATTTTTATCGTGCTCTGCCTCGCTTTTCATGCGAGACCTGAATATTTGTTTCCCGCGGAGTAAAAATCTGTTCGCGAAAATATCACAGGCAAAAGCACAGTCGTTATTTTAAGCTGGAGAGGAATCGAATTATTTTTACCGATGTTCGAGTGGCACGGGAAAAAGCAGCCAACATTTATCGATTTAACCCAAAAACGCAATAAACGAGAAAACCTTGCAACGTTAGTTTCAAGCGATAACTGATCACTTTCAATACTGAAAATAAAAGCGGAGAAGATACGGAAAAGGATGGCAAAAGTTCTTTGCTTCAGAAGTGCTTCAGAATGGCCACGCCGTTCATTTTTCAGGGTAAAAATCAGACTAAAATGTTGCAGCAGTTGTTTGGTTGACATATTATTGTAAGAATCAAGAAACAAATATGGTAAAACACTTGAGGAACGTGACGAAAACGAGGAGAAGGAATTAGAAAATATTTTGTTATAAGTTTCAGCCCTTGCGAGGGGACGGTGCAAGACGGGCATATATGCTGTACATATTATCTGATCTCTCCTGTGGCGTTCTCCTTCACTAATCTGAGACGCTGAACTGATTACAGCACTAAATGGAGTTAAAGTTGCCTTGCTTATGGTCAGACATTTCGGATTAACTCGTTCCGTGTTCATCTTATAGCAAAAAAAGTGCGCCGGAGTTTCTTCGGAGCAATCGAGTTTTCTGTACATCGTATAATCAAGGCCACCGACAATAGATCTATCTTTCCGTGGTCTCGGTATAATGCTGTACGAGCCGCGGCCAATGAAACATTAACCACTGCTCGGTGGTGGCCTGGCCCATATCGTTACCAGACGCACGATTATGGCTAATTTTAACCTTAAATAAAATAAAAACTACTGAGGCTAGAGGGCTGCAATTTGGTATGTTTGATGACCGGAGGGTGGATGATCAACATACCAATTATCAGCCCTCTAGCCTCAGTGGTTTTTAAGATCTGAGGACGGACAGAAAAATCTAGTGAAGCGATCGCGGGTAAAAAATCGAAAATTCAGCTGTGATTTGATTGTCTTCAACCTTGAAATTTGCTCTCCCATTTTCATAATTAGCAAAAAGAAAACGATTTTATGATTTTGCGGTGAACAAAGAGACCAATCGAAAAGTTATGACTCTTGAAAAATGTGCTCACATCTTTTACTGTAAGTATATATCTGCATTATATGAAGATATTAGCGCGCATCAGGTACGGATAGAGAGTGCAATAATTAAGACGGTGCCGGCTTTGCATTCATAAATGGTCATGAGAGGTGAATAATTAGGTCTGAGAACGATGCTGGGATTACTGCTTTACGTCTCTCTCTCTCTCTCTCTCTCTCTCTCTCTCTCTCTCTCTCTGTGACCCTGTGGCGCTTGAGATAGTGCAACAAACCGTTCATTTGTTTTTTGTGTGTGTGTTAATTCTGTAGTCTCTCTCTCTCTCTCTCTCTCTCTCTCTCTCTCTGACCTTGTGGTGCTTGGTAAAGTGTAAAAACCTTTCATTTGGTTTTTTGTGTGTTAATTCTGTACTCTCTCTCTCTCTCTCTCTCTCTCTCTTTCTGCGAGTATCTTTGAAATGCTCAGGATATACACGAGCAACAAAGCCAGATACATAACTTCAGCAGCTAATGTGAGAAAGAGCGGGAAAGATGACATGACTCAAGGTGCTGACGTCCACATTTTTATCACTGAGCCGGAGTAAGTTCTGGATGGCATTTTCAGGTCGCTGAAGACATCGGAACGTTTCATTTTTAAAATTTTCTGAAAAAGAAAACTATTATAGAGATGGCTATTTGTCTGTCCGTCCGCACTTTCTGTCCGCCCTCAGATCTTAAAAACTACTGAGGAGGCTAGAGGGCTGCAAATTGGTATGTTGATCATCCACCCTCCAATCATCAAACACACTAAATTGCAGCCCTCTGGCCCCCTCAGTAGTTTTTATTTTATTTAAGGTTAAATTTAGCCATGATCGTGCGTCTGGCAACGCTATAGGTACCAACAACACAGGCCACCACCGGGCCGTGGGTGAAAGTTTCATGGGCCGTGGCTGAGAGTTTCAAGGGCTGTGGCTGAGAATTTCATACAGTATTACACGCTGTACAGAAAACTCTACTGCGCCGAAGAGACTTCGGCGCATTTTTTAACTAGTTCAATGAAAAGATCCCTCCTCATGGGGTCAATGCTCCTTTCGAATACAGTAAAAGCTCAAAGCGGAATGGAAGCGCCCTTGGAAGAAAAGGACTTGCAAATATTGCAACGTCCCATGAACACAGTGAGCTTCTCATATTGAGCTCTGCTGGGGCCTCCTTGAGAGACTAGCTACGTTTTTCCTCAAAAACCGCTGTTACACGTTGTGTCAAATTTCAAGATTTCTGTGAATTATGAAAAATGTTAATGCTATTTGCAGACGAAGGTGAGAAATCTTAATTTGACCCTCTGACCTCACCGGCCTTAATGTTGACACAGATATACTCCGATAATGACCTTGATATGAAGGCTTAAAAAAAATGTTTCAGAAGAAGATTCCACTGGTCAAGCGTCTGAAAGACACGAGCAGCGAAGAAGAGGAAAAAGACGAGATAGAGGAAAGAGCCAAATGCGCCTCGCCTGCAACAGCAATTGAATATGACACTGGGTATCGCATGACATGGAAGCAATTAGGCAGAAGAGCAACACGGAAAGCACAATGCCTGTTTACAGGGGAGACTGATGCCCACAGTTTTGGTAACGAGTCGTTAAGGGCGAAAATTTCTAAAACCTTCGCATGGTCAAAAGCGACTACAAGAATTCCGTAGGGAAACATTATAGGAGCCTTATCAGCAGTGCTGGATTTTGGCGGAAATTCGTCCGAGAAACGGATGATGACGTCACACTCCGAAGATGACGGAAATGGCGAAAATTTTTCCTGCCATGTATATTCACATCGCCAGAGAGGAAAATGGCACTTGTAGAATGAAATTTTTATACCAAAATTTTGTATTTGCGTTTTTTAACCGCTTCTACATTTATGAATGGTTTACTGGTAATGAATTACATCTGGAATTGGGTCATCACTCACTGACTGCCTGGAGAGAGAGAGAGAGATGCGGAAAACTTGACGAACCAGAAACTTTGTTGTCTGTGGCCGATTTCCCAGATATCCTACCTCTATGAGGTAAGGCAATCGTACTTTCATGTATTTAACCCATTCATTAATAAGCCTTTATGAAACATCATTAATAATGGAATGAATTTACGTGATGTCTCAGACTTGACCAGATACTTTGTGAATAAGATATTGAGTTTCAAGTCGTGTAGCGCTTGTGTGAATTCTAGTGAAATATCGGTTAAACTTCCCGGTTCAATTCAGTTCTGAGAAAAGTCACTCGTTAGCGACTGACAACGAAATCATATCGAGCATTTTTACTTTTTTCTACGAACACAATATTAGTTATGGAATTTAGCATGGCTGAAAAGTATATCTTAGTTCAACCAGACCACTGAGCTGATTAACAGCTCTCCTAGAGAGGGCTGGCCCGAAGGATTAGATTTATTTTACGTGGCTAAGAACCAACTGGTTACCTAGCAACGGGATCTACAGCTTATTGTGGAATCCGAACCACATTATGACGAGAAATGAATTTCTATCATCAGAAATAAACTCCTCTAATTCTTCACTGGCCGGTCGGAGAGTCGAACGCTGGGCCATCAGCGTGCTAACCGAGAGCTCTACCCACCCCTCCAATGAAGAACTAGCATGGCTGAAATGTGTACCGCATCTTTTGAGTGCAATCAGGCTCTATCCTAAAGCTAGTCGGTCTACGATGGGACGAGAGAGATTCGAACAAGGCCATTAGAGCTGCTGTTTTCTAGTGATTGCTGCAGCCGCGACGAAAAACTGCAGAGAAGTAAGAAGGCGAGAGTGAGAATACGCAGTAAGATTTCATGAAAGGGCTCCTTTGAAAATAAACGTGAGTAAATTGAGGAGGTTATGGTGTACATTAATTAATATGGCCTTGTTCGAATCTCATGATTCTCATGCCGTCGTAGTCAGACTATAGCTGCACTATAGCAAAGACCACCGTGCTTTGCAGCTAAGCCCCGCCCACTGATTACGTCACGACCATTCCTTGAAGCTGATTGGTTGGCAATGGTTTCGAAAAGTTGGTTAATCTGTGGTTCTTTTCATCTTCATTTATTTTGCAATGGTTGTTTTACCGAACTAAAATAAGTTCTGCTGATTATCAAAAAGAAACGTTATATTATCCCCTGAAATAAAATCATAATACACATCTCCATAAAAATGGTAAAAAACAGGAAGATATGAATGGAGTCAGGAGTGCTCTGCAATGCTGCAATGTTGTGTTTCGTGCTATTGTTTAAATTGCATTGTTATTTTCCGTACGTAAAATAAAAGTTTATCATAATATTTTCAATAGTATTTCAATTTTCCTCGCATAAATTAAACATTTTTTGTACAAAAAAGTTGAAAATTGTACTCTTACTTGGCTGCAGAAACGTAGGTTCAGGGGCCTATTCTGCTTTAACGGATCATGGAACTACTGTATACTAGACTATATGCCACTAGACTATGCAGGATGCTGCGTATGCAACAGCTGCTTTTTATCTTTGCAAACTCGTGTTGCATAACTTGAATAATTGCTTTACATGTCTCTGGGATTGTGTGCCCCAAGAAACGACTACTGGCCAGCAACCTCTCGCACAGTGGCATTGGTTGTCTTGTACAGGCGCGCTTTTTATTTCTAGAAGAGGGGAGACCATGTATAATAATTCCATGTCGATCTGCTCGTACATTCTCCGGTAACTGAACCAGTCACAAGGATAAAGTTTCCATTCATTAAATAAATAAGCGTGAGATAATTCATTTCTCTTCTCAAACTATACATACATACATACATACATACACACACACACACACACACACACATATATATATGCATATATATATAATTATATAATTTATATAATTGCATTTCCTTCTCCTGTAATTTTCAAGAAATCTAATTTATCATAACCTCATTTCAGCGTCTAGTTGAAACTGACGACAAATACAATAAACTCCTTCAAGAACTCATCTGTCCTAAACTGGTAGCTGCCATGTTGCCCTTTCAGCGTCAGTAGGTTTAACTGTTAGTTGAGACTGAAGCTAAATCTATGAGATCACGGCATAGATGTGGAGACATGTCACCATCCACCTGAAGTAAAACGGCAAAGCCATGAACCTGGCAACGGCAGGTTGACAGTTGAGCTGGTCGAGAGAGGCCACCATGGACTCCAGTTTCCCACTTTTTGTCGGAGGAGAACACCATAGACAGTGAGGTTTACTCTCCGGTTCAGACGACCGGATCCAAAGGTGGGCAGAAATCCAGTTTCAATGCCAGAGGCAATGGGGAGTCTTTAAGAGGGCCTGACAGCAGTCACTGATTTCCTTAAGGAGACAGGCCACCATCCAAAAGGTGGGCAGAAATCCAGTTTTGACGATATAAGCAATGTTACCTATGTCCCAAACTGGTATACCCAACCTTAAGTGGCCCTGACAACTGCTGATCTCCTTAAGGAGACAGGCCACCATCCAAAAGGTGGGCAGAAATCCAGTTTCAATGACAGAGACAAAGTTGCCTATGCCTCGAACTGGTATACCCAGTCTTAAGTGAGCCTGACAGCTGCTGATCTCCTTAAGGAGACAGGCCACCATCCAAAAGGTGGGCAGAAATCCAGATTCGGTGACAGAGGCAAAGTTGCCTATGTCTCGAACTGGTATACCCAACCTTAAGTGGCCCTGACAACTACTGATCTCCTTAAGGAAACAGGCCACCATACAAAAGGTGGGCAGAAATCCAGTTTCGATGGTGACAGAGGCAATGTTGCCTATGTCTCGAAACTGGTATACCCAACCTTAAGTGGCCCTGACAGCTGCTGATCTCCTTAAGGAGACAGGCCACCATCCAAAAGGTGGGCAGAAATCCAGATTTCCATGACAGAGGCAAAGTTGCCTGTCTCGAACTGGTATACCCAACCTTAAGTGGCCCTGACAGCTGCTGATCTCCTTAAGGAGACAGGCCACCATCCAAAAGGTGGGCAGAAATCCAGTTTCCATGACAGAGGCAAAGTTGCCTATGTCTCGAACTGGTATACCCAACCTTAAGTGGCCCTGACAACTGCTGATCTCCTTAAGGAGACAGGCCACCATACAAAAGGTGGGCAGAAATCCAGATTCGGTGACAGAGGCAAAGTTGCCTGTCTCAAACTGGTATACCCAACCTTAAGTGGCCCTGACAACTGCTGATCTCCTTAAGGAGACAGGCCACCATCCAAAAGGTGGGCAGAAATCCAGTTTCGATGACAGAGGCAAAGTTGCCTATGTCTCGAACTGGTATACCCAACCTTAAGTGGCCCTGACAACTGCTGATCTCCTTAAGGAGACAGGCCACCATCCAAAAGGTGGGCAGAAATCCAGTTTCGATGACAGAGATGTTGCTGTGTCTCAAACTGCCCAATGTCTGACGCCACTCAAAAATAGAAATCTCTGTATACCCAACCATCCAAAGGTGGGTTACTGAAATCCAGTTTCAGTGGCTATGTCTCTGACAGTGGCTGACTGTTACTGATCTCCTTAAGGAGACAGGCCACCATACAAAAGGTGGGCAGAAATCCAGTTTCGATGACAGAGGCAAAGTTGCCTATGTCTCGAACTGGTATACCCAACCTTAAGTGGCCCTGACAACTGCTGATCTCCTTAAGGAGACAGGCCACCATCAAAAGGTGGGCAGAAATCCAGTTTCGATGACAGAGGCAAAGTTGCCTATGTCTCGAACTGGTATACCCAACCTTAAGTGGCCCTGACAACTGCTGATCTCCTTAAGGAGACAGGCCACCATCCACAAAGGTGGGCAGAAATCCAGTTTCAATGACAGAGGCAAAGTTGCCTATGTCTCGAACTGGTATACCCAACCTTAAGTGGCCCTGACAGCTGCTGATTTCCTTAAGGAGACAGGCCACCATACAAAAGGTGGGCAGAAATCCAGTTTCGATGACAGAGGCAAAGTTGCCTATGTCTCGAACTGGTATACCCAACCTTAAGTGGCCCTGACAGTTGCTGATTTCCTTAAGGAGACAGGCCACCATACAAAAGGTGGGCAGAAATCCAGTTTCGATGACAGAGGCAAAGTTGCCTATGTCTCGAACTGGTATACCCAACCTTAAGTGGCCCTGACAGCTACTGATCTCCTTAAGGAGACAGGCCACCATCCAAAAGGTGGGCAGAAATCCAGTTTCAATGACAGAGGCAAAGTTGCCTATGTCTCGAACTGGTATACCCAACCTTAAGTGGCCCTGACAACTTCTGATCTCCTTAAGGAGACAGGCCACCATCCAAAAGGTGGGCAGAAATCCAGTTTTGATGACAGAGGCAATGTTGCCTATGTCTCGAACTGGTATACCCAACCTTAAGTGGCCCTGACAACTACTGATCTCCTTAAGGAGACAGGCCACCATCCAAAAGGTGGGCAGAAATTCAGTTTCAATGGCAAAGGCAAAGTTGCCTATGTCTTGAACTGGTATACCCAACCTTAAGTGGCCCTGACAGCTGCTGATTTCCTTAAGGAGATAGGCCATCATCCAAAAGGTGGGCAGAAGTCCAGCTTCCATGACAAAGGAAAAGTTGCCTATGTCTCAAGCTGGTATACCCAACCTTAAGTGGCCCTGACAGCTGCTGATTCCCTTAAGGAGACAGGCCACCATCCAAAAGGTGGGCAGAAATCCAGCTTCCATGACAAAGGCAAAGTTGCCTATGTCTCAAACTGGTATACCCAACCTTAAGTGGCCCTGACAGCTGCTGATTCCCTTAAGGAGACAGGCCACCATCCAAAAGGTGGGCAGAAATCCAGATTCAATGACAGAGGCAAAGTTGCCTATGTCTTGAACTGGTATACCCAACCTTAAGTGGCCCTGACAGCTGCTGATCTCCTTAAGGAGACAGGCCACCATACAAAAGGTGGGCAGAAATCCAGCTTCAATGACAGAGGCAATGTTGCCTATGTCTCGAACTGGTATACCCAACCTTAAGTGGCCCTGACAGCTGCTGATCTCCTTAAGGAGACAGGCCACCATACAAAAGGTGGGCAGAAATCCAGATTCAATGACAGAGGCAATGTTGCCTATGTCTCGAACTGGTATACCCAACCTTAAGTGGCCCTGACAGCTGCTGATCTCCTTAAGGAGACAGGCCACCATACAAAAGGTGGGCAGAAATCCAGTTTCGATGACAGAGGCAATGTTGCCTATGTCTCGAACTGGTATACCCAACCTTAAGTGGCCCTGACAGCTGCTGATCTCCTTAAGGAGACAGGCCACCATCCAAAAGGTGGGCAGAAATCCAGATTCGGTGACAGAGGCAAAGTTGCCTATGTCTCGAACTGGTATACCCAACCTTAAGTGGCCCTGACAACTGCTGATCTCCTTAAGGAGACAGGCCACCATACAAAAGGTGGGCAGAAATCCAGATTCGGTGACAGAGGCAAAGTTGCCTATGTCTCGAACTGGTATACCCAACCTTAAGTGGCCCTGACAGCTGCTGATCTCCTTAAGGAGACAGGCCACCATACAAAAGGTGGGCAGAAATCCAGATTCGGTGACAGAGGCAAAGTTGCCTATGTCTTGAACTGGTATACCCAACCTTAAGTGGCCCTGACAACTGCTGATCTCCTTAAGGAGACAGGCCACCATACAAAAGGTGGGCAGAAATCCAGATTCAATGACAGAGGCAAAGTTGCCTATGTCTCGAACTGGGATACCCAACCTTAAGTGGCCCTGACAGTTACTGATCTCCTTAAGGAGACAGGCCACCATCCAAAAGGTGGGCAGAAATCCAGATTCAATGAGACAGAGGCAATGTTGCCTATGTCTCGAACTGGTATACCCAACCTTAAGTGGCCCTGACAGCTGCTGATCTCCTTAAGGAGACAGGCCACCATACAAAAGGTGGGCAGAAATCCAGATTCAATGACAGAGGCAAAGTTGCCTATGTCTCGAACTGGTATACCCAACCTTAAGTGGCCCTGACATCTGTTGATCTCCTTAAGGAGACAGGCCACCATCCAAAAGGTGGGCAGAAATCCAGATTCAATGACAGAGGCAAAGTTGCCTATGTCTCGAACTGGTATACCCAACCTTAAGTGGCCCTGACAGCTGCTGATCTCCTTAAGGAGACAGGCCACCATACAAAAGGTGGGCAGAAATCCAGACTCGGTGACAGAGGCAAAGTTGCCATGTCTCGAACTGGTATACCCAACCTTAAGTGGCCCTGACAGCTACTGATCTCCTTAAGGAGACAGGCCACCATCCAAAAGGTGGGCAGAAATCCAGATTCAATGACAGAGGCAATGTTGCCTATGTCTCGAACTGGTATACCCAACCTTAAGTGGCCCTGACAGCTGCTGATCTCCTTAAGGAGACAGGCCACCATCCAAAAGGTGGGCAGAAATCCAGATTCAATGAGAGAGGCAAAGTTGCCATGTCTCGAACTGGTATACCCAACCTTAAGTGGCCCTGACAGCTGCTGATCTCCTTAAGGAGACAGGCCACCATACAAAAGGTGGGCAGAAATCCAGATTCGGTGACAGAGGCAAAGTTGCCTATGTCTCGAACTGGTATACCCAACCTTAAGTGGCCCTGACAACTGCTGATCTCCTTAAGGAGACAGGCCACCATACAAAAGGTGGGCAGAAATCCAGCTTCAATGACAGAGGCAAAGTTGCCTATGTCTCGAACTGGTATACCCAACCTTAAGTGGCCCTGACAACTGCTGATCTCCTTAAGGAGACAGGCCACCCAAAAGGTGGGTAGAAATACATGAAAGGTGGGCAGAGGCTAAACCAGATTCGAAATGCAGGAAATTACAAGTTGGTTGACTGGTCGTTTGTTGGTGCTGTTCCGTCACATTCCAAGGGTCGTTGAGATCGCCTTGGCCCAGTCGATGAGGTTGGCTGGAGGATGGGTGTTTGGGAGGTGGGGGGGCCTCCCGTTGGGGGAACGGGGTGGGGGATACAGCAGCCAACACCCATCCCAAAGCCAACCCCATCGTATGGGCGAAGTAGATCGCACTGGCTCCGGAACACGACGCAGCAGCATCAACTCACAGCCAGTCAAAATTCTTCAGTCTTGGTTGTTCCTCCTTTTCGTTTCTTCTTGCCTTCCTTTAATTTTCCTCCTCTTCGTTTTCTTCATCATATTCTCAGCTCCTTTACACGACAATCCAACAAATCATCATGGTTCTTTATTACATTGTTCCTCTTCAGTCGAAAATCTTCTGTCCCAATTCAGATTCGATCAGCTTCTGCTTCCAGTACTTCTCGCCGATGAAGAACTTCTACCTGCGTCCTCTCCTGCGTACTTTTTTCTTCCGTTTTTTTTCAGTCGTGCTTGTGCCTGACTCCAAGCTATCTTCCGCCAGTTTCAACCTTCCTGTTACTTTCTTAAACTCGACTTCCTTTCCTTTCTGTTGTATTCCAGATTGATCTGCTAGTTCAGGGGTCTTGTCTCTGAGAACCTTGGGACTCTCTTCAACCAGAGCATTATTCTTATTTTCACTTACTACAGAATTATTCACTGAGGCCATTTCCCGCTCTCTTTCAGATAATTTCTGCTTCAGGTTTTCATTTTCCCGTTGCAGCAACTGAACTCGATCTTCCAGCGTAGCTAACTTCCTCTGTGCCTCATTCCCATGATTTTTTTCTTCGAGTTTTGTGATCACCTGTTTCAGTTTTTTCCTTTCCGTTTCGTGGGCCTTGACTTTCTCTTCCAGGTAACCGCAATAAAAATCGTTGTCCGATGCTTGACTCCGCAGCTCTTCCAGTTTTTCTCGGTTCCTCTTGCATTCTTGATCTTTTTCTGCGAGTCGCTCCTTTAGATTGTCTACTTCCATTCCTTTCTGGATTAAGGCTTCTTCATACTCTTCAATTTTCTTTTTCATCTCGTTGTTCAGATCATCATTCCTCTGGGTAAGAGCTGCTTCATCATTCTTCCTCTGGTCGATTTCACGAAGGAGACTCAGGTTTTTCTCCTCAGCCTCCTCCTTCCGCGCCTCCTTCAGCAGGCAGATCATTTCCGTAGCGTCGTCAACGTCATCTTCCAGTCGTGCGATAGCGTCTCGAGCATGTCGGCCGGTCTTCTTTTCCTCCATGTACAAGTTTCCAAGAATTCCTCCGAGAAGAAGAGCCATCGCATTTTGACCAATAAAACATCCAAGATCTTGGAGAACGTTTCCATTTACAAAAGATAATATCACTGATCCAGGACGGATCAGAGCCAGCAAGTTGCTCACAACAAAATTAACTGTGCCAAATACAGACATGGTTAACTTTCTTTCGACCTGATCGAAGTGCTAGAATCAGAAAAGGCCACTGAGCTTCGGGAATTCCAAAGGTCGTTATTTCGGCTTCAGCGATTCTCTCTTCTGGAGATTCCTCACGGAGCCTTCGAAGGCACTTGGAGAAATTGAGGGAATGGTGTAAGAGGCTCCTGAAGACGTCGACGGATTCAGAGATCGTGTGAATGAAGACGGCCGTGAAGATGAAAAAATAAATGTCTTCGACGGACAAGTAACTGAAAAGTAAGTTAGAACTTTTATCTTTTCAATCACAGTTGATTAGAAAACAAAAAGAAAATTAAGAAATAAAAATTAGATAAAAAACAAGTATTTAAGCTATTTTGATGAGAGAAGTCTAAATTTCTTTAGTTCACTTACACACACACACACACACACACACACACACACATATATATATATATATATATATATATATATATATATATATATATATATATATATATATATATATATATATATATATGTGTGTGTGTTGTTATAATTCTTTTTGGGTGTATGTTATCCTCGAGATAGAGTGAACTGGATGTTATACAACATTTGTAGCTTAATATTTGTGAATACATACATATATATATATATTATATATATATATATATATATATATATATATATATATATATATATGTATATATTTATAAATATTATATAATACACACACATATATATATATGTGTGTGTATATTTATAAATATATATATATGTATATTTAGCTTCGTTGCAGTACTAGATATCTTTTTAGTTTTTATGACAGGTAAGATGTCCCTCCAAAAAACAGAAAGTCATCACGATCATCCGTTCCAGAGTAAACTCAAGAGTTTCACTGCAACTCAGGCCTTTTTCAGTCACTCACTAAATTCCAGCGCAACGGAACCTGTACTGTACATTATTGCTCCTAAATAAATCCTTGAAAGACGGAATATACTTCTGTCGGTGATGTGGTCAGGTTGAGGAAATCTGTTTATTTCTAGGTATTGCAAAATCTTATTTAGAACATAAAAATAATTGCATACTTCTAGGTATTGCAAAATCTTATTTAGAACATAAAAATAATTGCATACTAGTTATATAATGACTCGCCAGTCTAGGTTGAGTATTGGTGATTATTGATGGAATAACAAACTTCTGCATGTTGCAATTATGCATTATTAATAATGACTTTTAGCATAATGAAAGTGAAATAAATTATATATATATATATATATATATATATATATATAGGTAGTCTATATCCTAAAACTAGTACTAGGTCTAATCATACAGAAATTGACTTTCTTCCGTTGATAAACTTTATTAAAATGGTAAACAAGCTTTAAAAATCATGTAATTTCAGGTATATCAAGAATCTGTTGAGAGTGCACTAATCATCACTAAGTATTTGCGTGCTGACATCCTGACTTTAATTTGAGCAGAGACAATACTGTCAACCACTAGTGAATAAGGTAAATGAATAATATATATATATATAATATTAAATATGCACATATATACTGTTTCTCAAACGCGTTTGCATGAGTTTTCTGATCAATTCTTGTGAATTATCAAATATATTAGAAATTGTTGCTTACAAATTTCCCTTGGAAAGATATAGAAATGTTTTACTTTGGTAAAAACTTTCAAAGTGATTCTCTCGGGGAACTATGCTTGTTTTCATAAATTTTTACAGCAGTTTATTATTTTGCTGTAAAACTAAAATGGACATAAATACTTCGATTGTTTTGCTTGATCTCTTGGATGTACACTTCTTATCAAGTGGCAATATTGTGTAGAGCAGAGGTTCAACATTCTTCTTAGCAAGTGGTAATATACTGGCTATTGTGGAGCAAGAGCCCGTGCCAGCACTGCCAACGCTACTAGTGAAACATAAACTAATACCATTAAAACTGCCATCCGCTCTATTACCAAAACTTACACAAATGGAAAATATACAACTGCTACTGTCATTAACACTATTATGACTGCTAGTATCACTATCGCTACTATCACAGTAACTGTCATTAGTATTATCATCACTACTGCTAACCCCAGTATCACATATTACTGTAGTGACTGTCCCATTTATCCAGGTATTACTGTACTGACTCTCGCATTCATCCAGGTATTACTGTAGTGACTGTCCCGTTTATCCAGGTATTACTGTACTGACTGTCCCGTTTATCCAGGTATTACTGTACTGACTGTCCCATTTATCCAGATACTACTGTATTGACTGTCCCATTTATCCAGATACTTACTGTTTAACTGTCCCATTTATCCAGGCAATTACTGTATTTGACTCATTTATCCAGGTATCACTGTACTGACTGTCCCTTTTATCCAGGTTTACTGTACTGACTGTCCTGTTTATCCAGGTATTTTTGTACTGACTGTCCCATTTATCCAGATACTACTTAACAAAAACAGTCCCATTTATCCAGGTATTACTGTACTGACTCTCATTTATCCAGGTATTACTGTACTGACTGCCTCTTTTATCCAGGTATTACTTATTTTTTGACTGTCTAAGTTTATCCAATTATTACTGTGCTGACTGTCCCATTTATCCAGGTATTACTGTACTGACTGTTCATTCATCCAGGTATTACTGTACTGACTGTCTCATTTATCCAGGTATTACTGTACTGACTGTCCCATTTATCCAGGTATTACTGAACTGACTGTCCCGTTTATCCAGGTATTACTGTATTGACTGTTTATATTTTATCCAGGTATTACTGTACTGACTCTCATTTATCCAGGTATTACTGTACTGACTGTCCCTATTTATCCAGGTATTACTGTACTGACTGTATATATTTATCCAGGTATTACTGTACTGACTCTCATTTATCCAGGTATTACTGTACTGACTGTCCCATTTATCCAGGTATTACTGTACTGACTGTCCCGTTTATCCAGGTATTACTGTACTGACTGTCCCTTTTATCCAGGTATTACTGTACTGACTGTCCCTTTTATCCAGGTATTACTGTACTGACTGTCCCGTTTATCCAGGTATTACTGTACTGACTGTCCCTTTTATCCAGGTATTACTGTACTGACTCTCATTTATCCAGGTATTACTGTACTGACTGTCCTAATTATCCAGGTATTACTGTACTGACTCTCATTTATCCAGGTATTACTGTACTGACTGTCCCTTTTATCCAGGTATTACTGTACTGACTCTCGCATTCATCCAGGTATTACTGTACTGACTGTCTCATTTATCCAGATACTACTGTACTGACTGTCCCATTTATCCAGGTATTACTGTACTGACTCTCATTTATCCAGGTATTACTGTACTGACTGTCCCTTTTATCCAGGTATTACTGTACTGACTGTCCCGTTTATCCAGGTATTACTGTGCTGACTGTCCCATTTATCCAGGTATTACTGTACTGACTGTCTCATTCATCCAGGTATTACTGTACTGACTGTCTCATTTATCCAGGTATTACTGTACTGACTGTCTCATTTATCCAGGTATTACTGTACTGACTGTCTCATTTATCCAGGTATTACTGTACTGACTGTCCCCTTTATCCAGGTATTACTGTACTGACTGTCTCATTTATCCAGGTATTACTGTACTTACTGTCTCATTTATCCAAGTATTACTGTACTGACTGTCTCATTTATCCAGGTATTACTGTACTGACTGTCTCATTTATCCAGGTATTACTGTACTGACTGTCTCATTTATCCAGGTATTACTGTACTGACTGTCCCTTTTATCCAGGTATTACTGTACTGACTGTCTCATTTATCCAGGTATTACTGTACTGACTGTCTCATTTATCCAGGTATTACTGTACTGACTGTCTCATTTATCCAGGTATTACTGTACTGACTGTCCCATTTATCCAGGTATTACTGTACTGACTGTCTCATTTATCCAGGTATTACTGTACTGACTGTCTCATTTATCCAGGTTTTACTGTACTGACTGTCTCATTTATCCAAGTATTACTGTACTGACTGTCTTATTTATCCAGGTATTACTGTACTGACTGTCCCATTTATCCAGGTATTACTGTATTGACTGTCCCGTTTATCCAGGTATTACTGTACTGACTGTCCCATTTATCTAGGTATTACTGTACTGACTGTCTCATTTATCCAGGTATTACTGTACTGACTGTCTCATTTATCCAGGTATTACTGTACTGACTGTCTCATTTATCCAGGTATTACTGTACTGACTGTCTCATTTATCCAGGTATATATTACTGTACTGACTGTCCCTTTTATCCAGGTATTACTGTACTGACTGTCCCGTTTATCCAGGTATTACTGTACTGACTGTCTCTTTTATCCAGGTATTACTGTAGTGACTGTCCCATTTATCCAGGTATTACTGTACTGACTGTCTCATTTATCCAGGTATTACTGTACTGACTGTCTCATTTATCCAGGTATTACTGTACTGGCTCTCCTTTTTATCCAGGTATTACTGTACTTACTGTCCCATTTGTCCAGATACTACTGTACTGACTGTCTCATTTAGCCAGGTATTACTGTACTGACTGTCTCATTTATCCAGGTATTATTGTACTGACTGTCTCATTTATCCAGGTATTACTGCACTGACTGTCCCGTTTATCCAGGTATTACTGTACTGACTGTCCCCTTTATCCAGGTATTACTGTACTGACTGTCTCATTTATCCAGGTATTACTGTACTGACTGTCTCATTTATCCAGGTATTACTGTACTGACTGTCTCATTTATCCAGGTATTACTGTACTGACTGCCCCATTTATCCAGGTATTACTGTACTGACTGTCTCATTTATCCAGGTATTACTGTACTGACTGTCCCTTTTATCCAGGTATTACTGTACTGACTGTCCCATTTATCCAGGTATTACTGTACTGACTGTCCCATTTATCCAGGTATTACTGTACTGACTGTCTCATTCATCCAGGTATTACTGTACTGACTGTCTCATTTATCCAGGTATTACTGTACTGACTGTCTCATTTATCCAGGTATTACTGTACTGACTGTCCCATTTATCCAGGTATTACTGTACTGAATGTCTCATTTATCCAGGTATTACTGTACTGACTGTCCCATTTATCCAGGTATTACTGTACTGACTGTCTCATTTATCCAGGTATTACTGTACTGACTGTCCCTTTTATTCAGGTATTACTGTACTGACTGTCCCTTTTATCCAGGTATTACTGTACTGACTGTCCCATTTATCCAGGTATTACTGTACTGACTGTCCCATTTATCCAGGTATTACTGTACTGACTGTCCCATTTATCCAGGTATTACTGTACTGACTGTCCCTTTTATCCAGGTATTACTGTACTGACTGTCTCATTTATCCAGGTATTACTGTACTGACTGTCCCTTTTATCCAGGTATTACTGTACTGACTGTCCTATTTATCCAGGTATTACTGTACTGACTGTCCCTTTTATCCAGGTATTACTGTACTGACTGTCCCATTTATCCAGGTATTACTGTACTGACTGTCTCTTTTATCCAGGTATTACTGTACTGACTGTACCTTTTATCCAGGTATTACTGTACTGACTGTCCCATTTATCCAGGTATTACTGTACTGACTGTCCCATTTATCCAGGTATTACTGTACTGACTGTCTCATTTATCTAGGTATTACTGTACTGACTGTCCCTTTTATCCAGGTATTACTGTACTGACTGTCTCATTTATCCAGGTATTACTGTACTGACTGTCCCTTTTATCCAGGTATTACTGTACTGACTGTCCTATTTATCCAGGTATTACTGTACTGACTGTCCTTTTATCCAGGTATTACTGTACTGACTGTCCCATTTATCCAGGTATTACTGTACTGACTGTCCCTTTTATCCAGGTATTACTGTACTGACTGTCTCATTTATCCAGGTATTACTGTACTGACTGTCCCTTTTATCCAGGTATTACTGTACTGACTGTCTCATTTATCCAGGTATTACTGTGCTGACTGTCCCTTTTATCCAGGTATTACTGTACTGACTGTCCCATTTATCCAGGTATTACTGTGCTGACTGTCCTATTTATCCAGGTATTACTGTACTGACTGTCCCTTTTATCCAGGTATTACTGTACTGACTGTCCCATTTATCCAGGTATTACTGTACTGACTGTCCCATTTATCCAGGTATTACTGTACTGACTGTCCCATTTATCCAGGTATTACTGTGCTGACTGTCCCTTTTATCCAGGTATTACTGTACTGACTGTCCCATTTATCCAGGTATTACTGTGCTGACTGTC
Source organism: Macrobrachium rosenbergii (assembly GCF_040412425.1). Taxonomy (NCBI): domain Eukaryota; kingdom Metazoa; phylum Arthropoda; class Malacostraca; order Decapoda; family Palaemonidae; genus Macrobrachium; species Macrobrachium rosenbergii. Next base: position 2,103,067 of record NC_089762.1, read on the forward strand.
CCATTTATCCAGATACTACTGTACTGACTGTCCTATTTATCCAGGTATTACTGTACTGACTGTCCCTTTTATCCAGGTATTACTGTGCTGACTGTCCTATTTATCCAGGTATTACTGTGCTGACTGTCCTATTTATCCAGGTATTACTGTACTGACAGTCCCTTTTATCCAGGTATTACTGTACTGACTGTCCTATTTATCCAGGTATTACTGTGCTGACTGTCCCATTGATCCAGGTATTACTGTACTGACTGTCCTATTTATCCAGGTATTACTGTGCTGACTGTCCCTTTTATCCAGGTATTACTGTACTGACTGTCCTATTTATCCAGGTATTACTGTACTGACTGTCCTATTTATCCAGGTATTACTGTGCTGACTGTCCCTTTTATCCAGGTATTACTGTACTGACTGTCCTATTTATCCAGGTATTACTGTACTGACAGACCCTTTTATCCAGGTATTACTGTACTGACTGTCCCATTTATCCAGGTATCACTGTACAGACTGTCCCATTTATCCATGTATTACTGTGCTGCCTGACCTTTTTATCCAGGTATTACTGTGCTGGCTGTCGCTTTTATCCAGGTATTACTGTGGTGACTGTTCATTTTATCAAGACATTGCTGTGGTGACTGTCCCATTTACCCCCCACTTAGCTGAAACACCCCCACTAAACCTACGTACACCCCACTATACCTAAACACACCCCCCACTAAACCTGAACACACACATCCACCAAACCTAAATACATCCCCACTAAACCCAAAACACAAACCTTGATACAGAATTTTAATCACAGGAAAGCAAAGCATTTTCAATAACATATTTCTATGGCACCGAGTACATGAAATGTACAACATGCAATGTACAACAAATTTCTTTAAATAAAATTTCGTACCATATTGTGCGTTAATAAACCAATATAAACTACAGTATGTATGAAAAATTATTTACATTGTCATGCATCCACATTTTTAAAATAGAACCAATATCAGTCGTGCATAAAATGACAAGATAATTTATCCTGCTGTGAAATGATTCCCAAGAACATGTGCGAACGTAAAATTCTTCTGACGATGATGAAACTGAAGCCATAATTCTACTATTACTTATTAACTATTTCCACTGAATACGATCAAATTACTGAACAACAAAGAAACCAATACAATTAAGGATTCTGATTCGCACTAAACTACTAAGATTAGTTAGTCTAAGAAAATGAATAAAACAAATACTAAAACCTTGACTTTATCATTACTCCAAATGCACTATTTAGTCTTCAATATCAGCCTTGTTTACCTCAGGAAGAAAACGGCGGAATTTTTTAAACGAAAAAAGAACAGCGCTGCTTATCAGTCCACTTTGATGATAGCATCCACAAAGGTGAGCAGAAACAGGTAATCTGAGTCCAGTGGCCATAAAGGTGAGCAGAAACAGGTAATCTGAGTCCAGTGGCCATACAGGTGAGCAGAAACAGGTAATCTGAGTCCAGTGGCCATAAAGGTATGCAGAAACAGGTAATCTGAGTCCAGTGGCCATACAGGTGGGCAGAAACAATTAATCTGAGCCCAGTGGCCATACAGGTGAGCAGAAACAGGTAATCTGAGTCCAGTGGCCATAAAGGTAGGCAGAAACAGGTAATCTGAGTCCAGTGGCCATAAAGGTAGGCAGAAACAGGTAATCTGAGTCCAGTGGCCATTCAGGTGGGCAAAAACATGTAATCTGAGCCCAGTGGCCATACAGGTGGGCAGAAACATGTAATCTGAGCCCAGTGGCCATAAAGGTGAGCTGAAACAGGTAATCTGAGTCCAGTGGCCATACAGGTGGGCAGAAACAGGTAATCTGAGTCCAGTGGCCATAAAGGTGAGCAGAAACAGGTAATCTGAGTCCAGTGGCCATAAAGGTGAGCAGAAACAGGTAATCTGAGCCCAGTCCAGTGGCCATAAAGGTAGGGCAGAAACAGGTAATCTGAGTCCAGTGGCCATAAAGGTGGGCAGAAACAGGTAATCTGAGTCCAGTGGCCATAAAGGTAAAGGCAGAAACAGGTAATCTGAGCCCAGTGGCAGTGGCCATAAAGGTGAGCAGAAACAGGTAATCTGAGTCCAGTGGCCATAAAGGTGGGCAGAAACAGGTAATCTGAGTCCAGTGGCCATAAAGGTGGGCAGAGACAGGTAATCTGAGTCCAGTGGCCATAAAGGTAGGCAGAAACAGGTAATCTGAGTCCAATGGCCATAAAGGTGGGCAGAAACAGGTAATCTGAGTCCAGTGGGATAAAGGGGGGCAGAAACAGGTAATCTGAGTCCAGTGGCCATAAAGGTGGGCAGAAACAGGTAATATGAGTCCAGTGGCCATAAAGGTGGGCAGAGACAGGTAATCTGAGTCCAGTGGCCATAAAGGTGGGCAGAACAGGTAACAGGTAAGTCTAAAAGTCCAGTGGCATAAAGGTGGTCCAGAGACAGGTAATCTGAGTCCAGTGGCCATAAAGGTGGGCAGAAACAGGTAATCTGAGTCCAGTGGCCATAAAGGTGGGCAGAAACAGGTAATCTGAGTCCAGTGGCCATAAAGGTGACAGAGACAGGTAATCTGAGTCCAGTGGCCATAAAGGTGGGCAGAAACAGGTAATCTGAGTCCAGTGGCATAAGGTGGGCAGAAAAGGTAGGCAGGATAAAACATGTAATCTGAGCCCAGTGGCCATAAAGGTGAGCAGAAACAGGTAATCTGAGTCCAGTGGCCATAAAGGTGGGCAGAGACAGGTAAACAGTGGCCATGGCCCATAAAGGTATCTGAGTCCAGTGGTGGCCATGTAAAGGTAGGAGAAACCTGGAGTCCAATGGCCAGTAAAGGTGGGCTGAAACAGGTGAGTCCAGAAACAGGTAATCAGAGTAATCTGACAGTGGGCCAGTCCAGTGGCCATAAAGGTGGGCAGAAACAGGTAATCTGAGTCCAGTGGCCATAAAGGTAGGCAGAAACATGTAATCTGAGGTAAAGGTGAGCAGAAACAGGTAATCTGAGTCCAGTGGCCATAAAGGTGGGCAGAAACAGGTAATCTGAGTCCAGTGGCCATAAAGGTGTGGCAGAAACAGGTAATCTGAGTCCAGTGGCATAAAGGTAGGCAGAAACAGGTAATCTGAGTCCAGTGGCCATAAAGGTGGGCAGAAACAGGTAATCTGGAGTCCAGTGGCCATAAAAGGTGGGCAGAAACAGGTAATCTGAGTCCAGTGGCCATAAAGGTGGGGCAGAGACAGGTAATCTGAACCAGTGGCCATAAAGGTAGGCAGAAACAGGTAATCTGAGTCCAATGGCCATAAAGGTGGGCAGAAACAGGTAATCTGAGTCCAGTGGGAAAGGGGGCAGAAACAGGTAATCTGAGTCCAGTGGCCAGAAAGTTGGGCAGAAACAGGTAATACAGTGAGTCCAGTGGCCATAAAGGTGGGCAGAGACAGGTAATCTGAGTCCAGTGGCCATAAAGGTGGGCAGAAACAGGTAATCTGAGTCCAGTGGCCATAAAGGTAGGCAGAAACAAATCTGGTGGCCATAAAGGTGAGCAGAAACAGGTAATCTGAGTCCAGTGGCCATAAAGGTGGGCAGAAACAGGTAATCTGAAACATAAAGGTGGGCAGAAACAGGTAATCTGAGTCCAGTGAGATAAAGGGGGCAGAAACAGGTAATCTGAGTCCAGTGGCCAAAAGGTGGGGCAGAGAATCTGAGTCCAGTGGCCATAAAGGTGGGCAGAAACAGGTAATCCGAGTCCAGTGGCCATAAAGGTGAGCAGAAACAGGTAATCTGAGTCCAGTGGCCATAAAGGTAGGCAGAAACAGGTAATCTGAGCCCAGTGGCCATAAAGGTGAGCAGAAACAGGTAATCTGAGTCCATAAAACAGGCAGAAACAGGTAATCTGAGCCCAGTGGTAAAGGTGAGCAGAAACAGGTAATCTGAGTCCAGTGGCCATAAAGGTGGGCAGAGACAGGTAATCTGATAAAGGCAGGCAGAAACAGGTAATCTGAGTCCAATGGCCATAAAGGTGGGCAGAAAAGGTAATCTGAGTCCAGGCAGAAACAGGTAATCTGAGTCCAGTGGCCATAAAGGTGGGCAGAAACAGGTAATATGAGTCCAGTGGCCATAAAGGTGGGCAGAGACAGGTAATCTGAGTCCAGTGGCCATAAAGGTGGGCAGAAACAGGTAATCTGAGTCCAGGCCAAAGGTGGACAGAGACAGGTAATCTGAGTCCAGTGGCCATAAAGGTGGGCAGAAACAGGTAATCTGAGTCCAGTGGCCATAAAGGTGGGCAGAAACAGGTAATCTGAGTCCAGTGGCCATAAAGGTGGACAGAGACAGGTAATCTGAGTCCAGTGGCCATAAAGGTGGGCAGAAACAGGTAATCTGAGTCCAGTGGCCAAAAGGTAGGCAGAAACATGTAAGAGTAATAAAAGGTGAGCAGAAACAGGTAATCTGAGTCCAGTGGCCATAAAGGTGGGCAGAGACAGGTAATCTGAGTCCAGTGGCCATAAAAGGTGGGCAGAGACAGGTAATCTGGAGTCCAGGTAAGTGGCCATAAAGGTAGGCAGAAACAGGTAATCTGAGTCCAATGGCCATAAAGGTGGGCAGAAACAGGTAATCTGGTCCATAAAGGTGGGCCAGGTAAAGGTGGACAGAGACAGGTAATCTGAGTCCAGTGGCCATAAAGGTGGGCAGAAACAGGTAATCTGAGTCCAGTGGCCATAAAGGTAGGCAGAAACATGTAATCTGAGCCCAGTGGCCATAAAGGTGAGCAGAAACAGGTAATCTGAGTCCAGTGGCCATAAAGGTGGGCAGAGACAGGTAATCTGAGTCCAGTGGCAGTGGCCATAAAGGTAGGCAGGTAAAAGGTGGCCAGAGACAGGTAATCTGAGTCCAGTGGCCAGTCCAGTGGCCATAAAGGCAGAAACAGGTAATCTGAGAGTCCAACAGAAACAGGTAATCTGAGTCCAGTGGCCATAAAGGTGGGCAGAAACAGGTAATCTGAGTCCAGTGGCCATAAAGGTGGGCAGAGACAGGTAATCTGAGTCCAGTGGCCATAAAGTTAGGCAGAAACAGGTAATCTGAGTCCAATGGCAATACAGGTGGGCAGAAACAGGTAATCTGAGTCCAGTGGGATAAAGGGGGGCAGAAACAGGTAATCTGAGTCCAGTGGCCATAAATGTGGGCAGAAACAGGTAATATGAGTCCAGTGGCCATAAAGGTGGGCAGAAACAGGTAATCTGAGTCCAGTGGCCATAACGGTGGGCAGAAACAAGTAATCTGAGTCCAGTGGCCATAAAGGTAGGCAGAAACATGTAATCTGAGCCCAGTGGCCATAAAGGTGAGCAGAAACATGTAATCTGAGCCATAAAGTGGGCCAGGTAAAGGTGAGCAGAAACAGGTAATCTGAGTCCAGTGGCCATAAAGGTGGGCAGAAACAGGTAATCTGAGTCTAATGGCCTAATGGCCATAAAGGTGGGCAGAAACAGGTAATCTGAGTCCAGTGAGATAAAGGGGGCAGAAACAGGTAATCTGAGTCCAGTGGCCATAAAGGTGGGACAGTAAAAAGGTGGGCAGAAACAGGTAATCTGAGTCCAGTGGCCATAAAGGTGGGGCAGAGACAGGTAATCTGAGTCCAGTGGCCAGTGGCCATAAAGGTGGCAGAAACAGGTAATCTGAGTCCAGTGGCCATAAAGGTAGGCAGAAACATGTAATCTGAGCCCAGTGGCCATAAAGGTGAGCAGAAACAGGTAATCTGAGTCCAGTGGCCATAAAGGTGGGCAGAGACAGGTAATCTGAGTCCAGTGGCCATAAAGGTGGGCAGAGACAGGTAATCTGAGTCCAGTGGCCAGTGGCAGAAACAGGTAATCTGAGTCCAATGGGTAAAGGTAGGCAGAAACAGTATCTGAGTCCAGTGGCCATAAAGGTGGGCAGAGACAGGTAATCTGAGTCCAGTGGCCATAAAGGTGGGCAGAGACAGGTAATCTGAGTCCAGTGGCCATAAAGGTAGGCAGAAACAGGTAATCTGAGTCCAATGGCCATAAAGGTGGGCAGAAACAGGTAATCTGAGTCCAGTGGGATAAAGGGCGGCAGAAACAGGTAATCTGAGTCCAGTGGCCATAAAGGTGGGCAGAAACAGGTAATATGAGTCCAGTGGCCATGGCCAAAGGTGGGCAGAGACAGGTAATCTGAGTCCAGTGGCCATAAAGGTGGGCAGAAACAGGTAAAGTCCAGTGGCCATAAAAGGTAGGCAGAAACATGTAATCTGAGCCCAGTGGCCATAAAGGTGAGCAGAAACAGGTAATCTGAGTCCAGTGGCCATAAAGGTGGACAGAAACAGGTAATCTGAGTCTAATGGCCATAAAGGTGGGCAGAAACAGGTAATCTGAGTCCAGTGAGATAAAGGGGGGCAGAAACAGGTAATCTGAGTCCAGTGGCCATAAAGGTGGGCAGAAACAGGTAATATGAGTCCAGTGGCCATAAAGGTGGGCAGAGACAGGTAATCTGAGTCCAGTGGCCATAAAGGTGGGCAGAAACAGGTAATCTGAGTCCAGTGGCCATAAAGGTGGACAGAGACAGGTAATCTGAGTCCAGTGGCCATAAAGGTGGGCAGAAACAGGTAATCTGAGTCCAGTGGCCATAAAGGTGGACAGAGAAAGGTAATCTGAGCCCAGTGGCCAAAAAGTTGGGCAGAAACAGGTAATGTGAGTCCAGTGGTTCAGAAAGCCAAAACCAAAGACAGAGAACCTACAGATAAACTTTTGCTACATGGCAATTAAAAGCACCAAGTATACACAGTGTTGGAGTGGTTAAAACTGTCACCTAACTAAGAACCCACTGAGAGCGAGGTTTCGTTTTTAAGTGACTCAGGAAGACAGACAAAAGGAACATTAGAGGTAATGCAAGTCTTTGAATCCTGTTGGTCTTAGCTATTCAGATTTTTCCTAAATGCATTTATGTCATGAGCAACTCCAGAAAGGCTACGGTGCTCAGCAATGGATTTCTTCTTTTATGAAGTCTCTCCAAGAGGCAGTTTGACCCCATCACACCAGCTGAGGGATTTCTGGCCCTCCAGAAACACACTGAAAGGCATTCACTTATATACATATATATATATATATATATATATATATATATATATATATATATATATATATATATATATATATATATATGTATGTATGTATATGTGTGTGTGTGTATATATATATATATACACATATATATACATATGTAATATATATATTGCAATTTATTATGCAACAAAGAATTCCTGTAACAAGCTATTGAAGATCTTGGGATTTATGTCTATTGCTTTTTCTATTTTACACAATTTCGGTAACACACTTGAGTAGGGCATTAACCCCGGGTGTCGACGTAACCCAAGACCAGAAACGAGGTGTGGGACTCACGCCCGCATTCGCGCCCTAAATCTCGCCCCGACAGAAAACCGCGTGGAAATCAGAGTGGGAACTTGTGAGAACCATAAGTACAAGCGTTTAGCTCCCCAGCCCACTGATATGGGAATGAGATGAGTCGGCCATCAGCACTTTTTCTGTCCACCGTAAGATCTTAAAAGCTACTGAAGCTAGAGGGCTGCAAATTGGCATGCTGATCATCCACCCTTCACCCATAAAACATACCAAATTGCAGCCCTCTAGCCTCAGTAGTTTTTATTTTATTCAAGGTTAAAGTTAGCATGATCGTGCTTCTGGCAACGCTATAGGACAGGCCACCACGGGCCGGCTGAGAGGTTCAAGGGCAGCAGCTCATACAGCATTATACCGAGAACACCGAAAGACAGATCTATTTTCAGTGGCCTTGATTATACCCTCTAGCGGCTGTACAGAAAACTCGATCGCGCCGAAGTTGCATTTTTTACTTGTTTGGGATTATAATTATGCCACGCCATCTGCAAATCATGTGAAGTTACGTACATTCCAACGGTAAATGTAGTCAAGAAGACATCACCACTAAGATTTTAGAAAGAGGAGTCGGTTGTGTTCAGTTATTAAGTCGAAGACAATCTGTAGCCCTTCGAACTCTGCCTCGAGATAAAATACAAATAAACAGCCAAACACAGGGTATAAATAAGAAGACAGTTTCAGCTAAAAGTGCCACGGAGACTACGGAAAACAGCAAATGAAAAATATGACATAACAACTTCTCTTACTTTTCTGCTGTCGTAATAGATATGTCAAGGGCTTCCCGAAACTAATTCAGCCAAGGTTTCACGGAAACATACGCCGTTCTGTAAAAAGATAAACTTCGTTCAGCACTACAGGATATTGCTTTTCTAGTCAACTGACTAACGCAACATAAATAACTGCCGCACTATTAAAAGACAGCACAGGAAACGCAGACACGCCAAATATTTATTTTCCCTACGACGGCTGCTAATTATAAAAGTAACCTTGGCACGAAGCGCGAAGAAATATCAGGGCTGGGAATGAGGAAAAACGAAGAGTGAGTCAGCAGTGTATGTCACACATTTGCATATTCGTTAAAAACCGGTCATAACAAATACCGAACCGGAAATGTCAAACTGGGTGTTTAGAGAAGCGAGAACTTCTATTTCCTCCCCCCCCCCAACCCCCACCCGCCCCCGACCTTCACAACATGATATTATGATGGGAAAACGACGCTGGAAATCAGGTGCGCTACAATAATATAAAATCTCATCACGCTTCCGACGCTCTTTTGTCGGACCGATGCGTATACTACTGCGATCTTTTCCCCCTCCCAACCAACTAATGGTAAAGGTTACCTGCCAGGTGTGCATTAAAATTTGCTGCGTCACGTCTAATGGCTTGTTATTCCGCGTTATTATCTCACCCTTGCGTAAGGTGACTGAAATTTCTGTTTGCGCTCAAAACTTCCGCTCTTTTGTGGAAATGGTTACGCAGGACAGCACAGACAGGCGGTTCGATGTGACGGTGACATACCGTTCCATCTATTCTTTTCTGTCGTCTTCTCCTTTTAGGAACCTTCTACGACAAATTGAAACTACTTCTTGGTACTCGTAACTGGAACTGATTTCTAATGGAAGTCAGCACCCAAGCATCTTATCATCTGGTCTCAATACACTAAGGGTCTTTATTTTATGCCTTGTCGGAGAAATGCTTCGCCTCTGGACATTTCTAACGGTTGTCATATCTGCCATTTGTCATTTCTTTTGCATATTGAATGAGCATGTTAAGACTGGAATATGTACAGAGGTTCGGCAGAGAGAGAGAGAGAGAGAGAGAGAGAGAGAGAGAGAGAGAGAGAGAGAGAGAGAGAGAGAGAGAGAGAGAGAGAGAGAGAGAGATGGAAATGAAATTTAATGATTCCCCGCTTCGAAATTTTAAAAAAATGTCACAGCGCATGCGTTTCGATGCCCAAAATACGTTTTAGATTCATTTTTTGTACTCGGGTCCAAAATGTTAACAAAATGGTCATATTTATAACTATACTATACAAGTTTGTCATGGAACTGTCTACACACAATGGTTTATCATTATGTTTCATTGTAAACAAGCGCAGCATAAACAAGACCATTTTATTTAGGACATGGGCCAGGATGATAAAAACAAAATGAAAACTAAAACAAATGCAATAAATAAAATCAATTGCTACCCACGTGAACAAACACGCGCAGTGACATTTTTGAAGCCAGAATTTCGAAGCCAGAGATCCTTCACTTTCACGTCTGTCTGTCTGTCTCTCATTCCCGAGACACCCTGGGCACAAAAGGAACCGATTATTTCGACACCGAGACTTGCCGTGATTGGTTCACGAGCCACGGCCGGAGGGGGACGCCCTTCCAGGGGATCAGTGTGGTCGAAACACGTTATCAATTAAGGAAATGGAAGCATTTTAACCCTTTACGACTTTTCGGCGAGACACATTGCTGGAGGTATCCCATCCACTTACTTTCACGACCTTCCGAAAGGGTGAGTGCTAATGAAGGCATTTGATAAATTCAAAACGCAATTTTGGGAAAAAAAAAATCAGAGGCGATAAGAAATGACGCGGAGCACCATTCCTGGAGAACCCTTTTTTTTTTTTTTGGCCGATGAAAGAGAATTTACGGATAAATCCCGAAGCGTTCATGGCGGTTTCCCAGGGCCCAGGAGAGGAACTTCATGGTGGGAGATAAAAGGGAAACTTCCAAACGAACATAAAATCTTTTCCGGCCGACGAAAAACAGATGAAAATTCTTGGTGTTCATTCACTGGGAAATGAATGATTAAAGCGCGCATTTGATTCACACAGGACATTACCATTCAGTTCTCGGCCAAAAAAATAACAGATTTAGATCTAATATCCAACGTATTTTCACTCGATCGTTTTGCCAGTCTTTTCATTCGAGAGACGCTCGAATTCCTTTTTGTTCCTATGTATTATTTTTGTGGTCAGATGGGGACGACAGGTCCAGTGAAGCAATACTTTCCTTTTTTGGAAGCCGGTCAAAAATGGCGCGTTGAAACGTCGAGTGGGGGACAAAAATCGTAAGCGTACAATTAGGGGAGAAAAATCGGTTAAAAGCAATTATAAAAGATGTTTTTCTGGGAAATGTTCTCGCTAAAATTAATCGCTCTTCTAATGAAAACACGAGGAGTAAGACTCGCCGAAAGCAGCAGCATGGCAATCGAAGGGGGGAGACGCCCGGTGGTTGGGATCTTGGACCGAGGAACAACACCTCGTCGCTGAACTTAAAGGGAATGTAATTCCTTCAGGTGGAATTGACTGTATGTTTGGTAATTGCAGTTCATCATCATTCTGTTAAAAGGCCTCTAGGGATTTTTTCTCATAAACTAGTCAAGTTTATTTATTTATTCATGAAGGAAATTAATATAGAATCTTTTATGCGAATTGGCGCATTTCCTCTCTCGTGCATGTCAATTATGAAGGATTTTTACTTAATAATTTCTCTTTCGACCTTCTTGCTTCTACAGACAACTTTGAAGAATACTGAATTTTAATACATTTCCATGTTTTAAAAGTCATTTCTTGGTAACAGAATAGGGAAACAGATTTGAATGCCAGCTGAATTCAAATGGTTTCTCAAAACTCACGAACGCAAGCAGAAACCATCAGCTGACTCCAAGTGGGTCGTTGCCAGGGACCGAAGACTCTCTTGCATTCACCAGAACCCCAGAAGAGACTCGAACCTTCATCAGCGACGGATGACTGACGAATAATGACTCTCCTATAACCCCCACCGCACGGCATTTATCAACTGTTTGCCAATAAGCATCCAGAAGAGAAATGTCGAGGGATAAAGATTTTCGCCGTCAAATTAGATGAAATAGGTAACAACTTTTCTCTGATGCAACTACTGCTGTTGGCCATCGTCCATTTTAGTCTTCTGTTAAAGAAAACTATTGTGCCGGCTTTGTCTGACCGTCCGCACTTTATTCTGTCCGCTCTCAGATCTTCAAGACTACTGAGGCTGGAGGGCTGCAAACTGGTATGTTGATCATCCACCCTCCAGTCATCAAACATACCAAATTGCAGCCCTCTAGCCTCAGTAGCTTTTATTCTATTTAAGGTTAAAGCTAGCCATAATCGTGCTTCTGACAACGATATAGGATAGGCCACCACCGGCCAGTGGCTAAAGTTTCACGGGCCACGGCTCACACAGCATTATACCGAGACCACCGAAAGATAGATCTACTTTCGGTGGCCTTGATCATACGCTGTGGCGTCTTTACGGAAAACTCGATTGCGCCGAAGAAACGTCGGCGCATCTTTTACTCGTTCCTATAGACATCCTCGACAACTGCGAAAAAATCAGTCTGAAAAAGAAAGCTAGCCCTAAAATATCGATCGTCCCTCCCTACAGGAATGCTGACTGGTATAGCCCAGGAAAAAGAAGGGTCAACATGAAAAATAATATGAGGGCAGCGTTTTAAATCAGTCAT